>NW_023010037.1:0-1444 GCF_902201215.1 Prunus dulcis
AAACCATGGCGGCTATTTAACTATCCGACGTAAAATATATATTCCACGACTTAACTGCTGTCGTTACAAAGTACTACCCTGAACCCTTAAGAAATTGAAGATGTTGTAAACCATAAACGACTCAATTGTTCAAAGAACGTCGTCTAAATATCCTTTTACGTCGGATTTGTTTAAAACGAAACAACAAAAAACGACGGTTTTTTGACTTTATTAGGTCGTTGGAAAAGTATTACACGTCGGTTAAGCAATTTGTATGTTTGTTTTTTTTTTTTTTAATTTAAGAAAACCTCAACAAATTTTTACATTATATATTATAGACAAAATTTGTACATTATACATAAATATCAAGTGTTCAATAATTCCCCTATTCAATAATTTGGCAAACAAACTCTGCCCATTCATTCCGGACTTCATCAATTGCTTCTTGGGGTATGGCGCTTCCTGGTTTCCCTTGGCATACTGCATAAACAATGACTATTAGGGTTTATAAATAAAAAGAAATTCAATCACAGACGACGATATTTTTCATAACCGACGTGGTATATCTATTCAACGACGGTAATTTTACATGACCGTCGTTGATAATACAAAAAACGACGTGAAATGTATGAAGGTAATTTCTTCTTACCTTCTTCTCAAACGCCAAGGAAGGATCCATGATGATGTCCCTCATGAAGCGCATCACATAATACCCGCATTCGACATTGCTGGGTTGCTTTGGTGTTCCTGACAGAGTTTTCCAAATTACTGATTTACGGCCTGCTCTGGCTATGTGAGAATTATATATTTTTATAGCACTGTTCGCGATGTTTTTGGCCTCTTCATCGACCACACGATTTCCGGGCAGAGAATCCAGAAAATAGACGGTTTCCCTCTTTGCTCTCACAATCAGCAAGATCCAATGTCGGCTGCACAAAATTAATATAAAAACGACGGTTATTTACAAAAACGACGTATTATAATATTTCACACGACGAAATAAAGTAGCAATCGGCGACATTATATATTTATCACGACGATAAATAACTACCGACGTGGTTAGTAGTTTCAAACGACTCAATAAAATAAAACACCGGCGTGGTTAGTTGATACGCTGTCATTTATTGAAAATCATAAAAACAAAATCCTGTTAAGGAGACTAACCCTGGATTGTAAGGCATCATGAAAATCTGTTCACCGTCCGTCTGCTGAAGTCGAGCTGCTACCAATCGTGATCTGTCAGCTATTGTGCCAGAGTTGGCACTAACTGTAGCAGGGTCGATAAAGCCAACCATGCTGCACATATTTGCTTTTTTCAAAACATCATGTAAGTACCTAAATACATAAAATAATATAAACAAGTCAGCACAAAAAAACACACGACGGTTATGTATAAAAAAACGACGTATTATAAAATTTCACACGACGTACTGAAATAGATGAGGACGTTATAATATATTTATCA
>NW_023010037.1:5176-24354 GCF_902201215.1 Prunus dulcis
TCATTAAGTAGATCTACCGACGTAGGATAAGAAAATCAAAGAAAAAAATTGTTAACAAAAATTCTTATTAAGACGACGGTTAAAATTAAATGTACGACGTATAAAATGAATAAATACGACGTTAAATTTTATAGTACGATTTAAAGATAACGTCGTAGAACTATACGATAATGACGTCGATATATTTATATTTTCCGTCGTTGTAAATTAATTTAATACGGCGATATTTTGTATTTTAAAGCCGTGGATTTGTTTGTAATTATACGGCGTCTTATACGAAAACCTCGTCGTGTTATTTTATGAGTAAAAACGGCGGCTTTTTTTGAAATCGTCGTCTTTACTTTCTACGTCGGTCGATTCATAACTTCTGCCGTTCTTTGTTGGCTTTGATTTTACACTGCGGAAATCTGTTTCAAATAGACGTCGGTTGTTTAATTAGGTACGTCGTTGTTTTTGAACAACCATTTGAATCTCCATTTTTAGTTGTCTAAGGTGGTATTACACGACGGTGTTTTTAGAACCGTCGTCTTTTTAAAAACCACGACGGTTTTCACTTAGACCGTCGTTGTTTTCTGGTCGTCTTTTTCACTTTTTGTAGTAGTGTTAATTTGCTGCGTTGAATGACTGCACTTTGTGCTTTATCGTAATCAACCCTTTCTGTTCTGGTTCTTTCAGTTACAAGTTCAAATTGGAAGACGGAGCTGAAGTAAAGCCTCAAGTTCCACTACTTAACAATCGCGTGTACGACACTAAATTTGAGTCTCAATTTTATATGATCTCTGATGCAAACAAGGTACTTTTGAGCTTTGTTCCTTTGCATAACTTAATATGTGGTTTATTATTACAACGCTTTGGTAGTTGTAAATGTACTCCTTTCCTTGGAATTTCTTACTCTTTTTACCTTTCTGATCGTAGCGTGTATATGCAATGGGTGAGACTTATCCAAGTTCTGCAAAACTGCCCAAGGGTGAATACAATTTACGGCTATATTTGAGGTATGGTCCTTTCTGTGACAACACATAACCAGCATGCCCGTACATGCTATTATTTCGCTGTTGAAATGTTGTGAAATACTTAGCTTTAAGTCCAAGACTTGGTTATGAATTTATCTTAACTTGCTGCTATTGAAACTTTATCTAATATGAGGTGTTTCAACCTTAGACACGACAACGTGCAATATTTGGAAAAGTTGAAGCAGCTGGTGTTGTCCATTGGGAGGAAGTTGGAAGAGAAGGTAGAGTTTCCATCTCTTTAATGATCTTTGTAGTCTGAATAAATGCTTTGTCAGGATGGTTTGAGAATCTGATTTGGTGTCACGTTTGAACAAGGCGTGTTGAATCAAGTGGTGCCACCAAATAAGGTTTTTATATATGCTGCCTTGTATTGTTTTCTAATGTGACTCACCAGCTGAGCTTAGCTTTGGTTAGATATACCATTTTTGCTGTTATTTGACCAAATAACATGTGTATATAAATAGTTTTTATTACAATGCTTTTGCAGCTGGACGAGGACAAAGGAAAAGGTTCTTCCACTTCAACTAAGGGTATATTTGAGCGATTAGATGAAGAGTTATTTTATGAGTAAAAACGGCGGCTTTTATTGAAATCGTTGTCTTTACTTTATACGTCGGTCGATTCATAACTTCTGCCGTTCTTTGTTGGCTTTGATTTTACACTACGGAAATCTATTTCAAATAGACATCGGTTGTTTAATTAGGTACGTCGTTGTTTTTGAACAGCCATTTGAATCTCCATTTTTTAGTTGTCTAAGGTGGTATTACACGACGGTGTTTTTAGAACCGTCGTCTTTTTAAAAACCACGACGGTTTTTACTTAAACCGTCGTTGTTTTCTGGTCGTTTTTTTTCACTTTTTGTAGTAGTGTAAGGTGTAAGCAGGGGAATCTTGCAACTAGAGTTATATATGGCTTCACAAATTATTATTATTGGCAATAGGAGGCCCATATTTCATGGCTTCAGCTTGGGAAGCAGATCTTTGAACACAGTTGATTCGCTAAGGAATAACACTAGTAAAAAAAAACCCCTTGGGCTACCAAATTTTGCGCGACGAAAAATAATTTGTCGCTCAAAGTCACTTCGCACGGCAAACTTTTGCGCGACGACAATACATCGTCGCTCAAAGTCTTGCGTGACCAAATTTTGCGAGACGAAAAATAATTCGTCGCTCAAAGTGACTTTACGCAACGAAACAGTAAACTTCGTCGCGCAAATTCCTTATAAAAAATAAATTAAATTAAAAAATTATTTTTAAAAATCTTTGCATGACGTAATCCAAACATTTCGTCGCCTAAACCAATTTATTTTTGTTTTTTTATTTTGTATGCATAACACTTAAGAAATTAAACGGTATATATATTTATTAAGTAGCTTTAAATTTATTATTTTAGATCGGATCGGATTTTTATTAGAAAAATATATTATTGTTGTTCAGATTGGGTTTTTGTTAGAAAATATATATTCTTATATGATCTCGAAGTATAAACAAACAAGTTTGACGGTTGGATTGTTGAAACTAGTTTTGTTGAATGCATATGCTATCAAAACAATATATTCACTAACAATTAAGAATTTATTTATACTTTCGTTAAATATAACATAACATTTTGTGGTATCCACTAGTGTAAATATTTTAAATTGAAGATCAAATTAAGTCATTGTATTCATATAAGGTTAAGGAGCATAGCTTTAAAAAAATCATCAAAATCGGAGTTAAAATTACCATTAAATCATGATTTTTCATTTATAACCGTCGAAAAGTTTTGTCCCATTACTTGATCTTTGAATGTTTATTTTTTTCGATTTTTGGCGTATATGATCTCAAAGTATAAACAAACAAGTTTGACGGTTGGATAGTTGAAACTAGTTTCGTAGAATGAGTATGCCATCAAAACAATATATTCACTAACAATTAAGAGTTATATTTATACTTTCGTTAAATATAACATAAGATTTTGTGGTATCCACTAGTGTAAATATTTTAAATTGAAGATCAAATTAAGTCATTGTATTCATATAGGGTCAAGGAGTGTAGCTGTAAAAAATCATCAAAATCGGAGTTAAAATAACTGTTAAATCATGATTTTTCATTTATAACCGTCGAAAAGTTTTGTCCCATTACTTGATCTATGAATGTTTCTTTTTTCCGATTTTTGGCGTATATGATCTTGAAGTATAAAAAAATAAGTTTGACGGTTGGATTGTTGAACTAGTTTCGTAGAATGCATATGCCATCAAAACAATATATTCACTAACAGTTAAGAGTTTATTTATACTTTCGTTAAATATAACATAAGATTTTGTGGTATCCACTAGTGTAAATATTTTAAATTGAAGATTAAATTCAGTCATTGTAAAATCGGAGTTAAAATAACAGTTAAATCTTGATTTTTCATTTATAACCATCGAAAATCGAAAAGTTTTGTCCCGTTACTAGATCTCTGAATGTCTTTTTTTGCGATTTTTGGGGTATACGATCTTGAAGTATATACAAACAAGTCTTACGGTTGGATCGTTGAATGGTGTGTGTGTGTATATATATATATTTATTAAGTAGCTTTAAATTTATATATTTTGTACGTATAACACCTAAGAAATTGAATAATATATATATTTATTAAGTAGCTTTCACCTTTTGAAATCATAAAATAATTTTTTTTTTTAATTATTCATAACAATTATTTTTATAAATATTGTGCTACGAACCAATTTTTCATCTCTCAAAAGTTTGCGCAACAAACAGTTTGTCGTGCAAAACTCAAAAAATTTGGGCGAGTACCAAAAATGGGACGCGGGTTTTTAAAATTTAAAAAAACTTTAGACTTTGCGCGACCAATATTTTGTCGATCAAAACTTTGCGCGACCAATATATATTTTTCGTCGTGCAAAAATTTGGGCGGGTACCAAAAATGGGACGCGGGAATTTTTTTAGACTTTGCACGACAAATATGTATTTTTCCGTCTCGCAAAAATTTAAAAATTTTGGCAGGTACCAAAAATGGGATGCAGGAAATTTTTTTAAAAAAAATTATTTCTTTAGACTTTACACGACCAATATTCCAATATTTTTTGTCGCACTAAACTTCGCGCGACCAACAATATTTTTCGTCGCGCAAAGTGATACGATTTTTAAAACCGAAATAACTCCTCCACCATTTTCTCAATGTCTTTCTCTACTCTTACCTCTCCTCTCTCTCTCTCTTTCCCTCTCCCCAAATCCCACCCTTTCTTCACACTCACTCATCTCACTTAATCTCTCATCTCTCTCATCTCTCTCTTCACTATCTCTCACTCTCACTCATTCTCTCATCTATCTTTTCACTATCTATCACTATCTTATCTAATTCTCTTACACTCACTTCTCCCTCTTATTCTCACTCACTCTCAATCTTGCCAAAAGGTATATTCTCTCCAAATTTTAAATTTTTTTCATTAATATGTGTTTTTGGAGTTAGTTTTGAGTTTGTGTGGGGTTTGGGGTTGAGTAAAGGGGAGAGATTGGAGTTTGGGTTGGATTTGTGGTATAACAATTTTAGGGGAGATTATGCCTTCTTCTTTTTTTTTTTTTCCTTTTTTTTTCTTTTGTTATTTGATCATATTTGTTTTTTTGAATATCATATATATATATATATTTATTGGATAATTTGATCCCTATTTTTCATATGTAATTTTATTTTGAATATGTCAATTTAAATTAAAGTAATTAAAAAACTCTTACAATTAAATTAAATTTAAAAAGTAAATTTTTTTATAAATTAATATAATTAAATTAATATCAATTTAAATTAAAGTGACTTAAAAAAATCATACAATTAAATTAAATTTAAAAAGTAAATATTTGAATAAATTAATATAAATTAATTAATATTAAAGAAATAATAAAACAAAAAGTCAAAAACCTTGTGCGACAAAATATTTTGGAGCGCAAACTATTAAATTAGTTTATTTTAATTAAAAAATTTTAAACACAAAAAATATTTTGTCGCGCAAATATTTGCGCGACCTTAGTATTCGTTGGGCAAAACTCTAAAAATTTGGGCTGGTACTAAAAATGGGACGCGGGAATTTTTTATTTTTTATAAATTTTTTTAAGACTTTGCGCGACCAATTTTTTTGTCGCGCAAAACTTTGTGCCACCAATGTGTTTCGTCACGCAAAACTTTGCGCGACAAATATTTTTCGTCTCTCAAACCTTTGCGCGACCAATGTTTTTCGTCGCGCAAAACTTTGAGCAACCAATATTTTTTCGTTCCGCAAAATCACTTTGCGCGACCAAAAAAAAAAACTTGGTCTCGCAAAGTCTTTCTTCACGATATTTGCGCAATGGATTCTGCGCGACAAAGTTTCTGTCGCGCTGAAATTTGTGTGACTACAATATATTTTTCGCGACGAAATTCTCTTCGGCACACAAAGTGTAAAATGTAGTAGTGAATACATTTAAGAAAAAGGAAATCAAAACAGCAGGGTATGGACAGAATACAGATCAAAAAGTCTGCATTCCAGAGCTGATTTCAAAGAAAACCAATCCCAGACATCAAGGAAATTTGAATAACAAAATTGGTACTGAACTGGAACTCTCATCTACTCCCAAAAAAGCCTCGCTAAGCAAGGCATTAAATAAACCCTACTCCTAAGAACCAAGTTCGAAAAAAAAAAAATAGAGATAATTGGAAGGTTCTGATTAGTTAAACCATAAGCATCCTTAAACTTCTGTTGCACTAGACCCCAGGTACCAGAAAAAATTCACATGTTATAGGAAAGAAATTTTATTGATCAAAAGAAGCAAACACAATGCACATGACAAAAAATCTAAGCATAAAAAAAAAGTTCCTCGCAGCAGGAGCTAGAAAGCAAAAAAACAGAAAAACAACGCATGCAGAACAACAGAAGTTTAATGACAAAGCCAGAAAATCATGACTAAGTCCTTTTGAATCACCACTTCTACTCAAGAGCTCACTGCTCCTTAGACCAGATGATGCAATTGCATTGCTAGAAGATTCTCTTAGTATACGAATTACTGCATCCAAATTATCCAGGCCCGCAACAATGCCCTATTTCAACAAGAAAATACATATGAACTATGAGTTGTAGTGTGGTGACATAAATATAAATCCAGTAAAATAGTCACAATCACACAGCAGTACACAAAGACAAGCTACCAATATCTTAATGCTACAATATCATAATCTCAATACAACAATGAATGAGTCAAGCATCAACACTTAGGAGTGAAGAACCAAATATTAACCGTTCACCGCATGCTTTAAAACCAACAGTGCAAAATTAAATAAAAAACAGTAACCAGGTAGGTATGAGGTAAGACATTAAGTCTATCCATGATTTGAAGCCATTAAATGTCCCAACAGAGTAATAAGAAAGCAGAGCAAAAACATTATCCATGAAATCAGAATCTAAATTTTCCAATGAACGTTTTGCTGAATAGACATACATAGTTAATAGAAGCAGGGACTCAAAAGCCAATAAGTATAAGCCAGGGGCCTCAAGAATTTGAACTAACCAACCCGTGGAAGTGAAATATTTTTGAACTAGATCAACAACATATTTTTGAATTACTCAAATGGAAATTTAATAAGGCACATGTCTTCAGATGATGGCCTCTTGACAGTATCTTTTTCTTTCGACATTGAGGTCTCTTGAAAGTTTTGACAACACCTTTCTGCTTTTAAGTTTTGAATGCGTTCAAAGAAATAAGTCAAAAGAATTTCAGTATCCAAGAACACTTTCCAAATTGTTGTTGATTTCAATGCACCACCTGTTGTCAATTTTAAAAAAATGAAATCGATCCAATTGTTCGAACATTTTGAACTCGGATAACGTCTAATATTTGATATCCGATCGACAATCAAACGATAACCAAATTCATATCCGAGCATGCCTTCGTGTTCAAGACGACCTGGGGATTATTTTAGGACACAAGGACTTCCCAAAAAGTAGCCCACGCGCCTCCACAAACGCTGGCAGTGAAGAGGGTGTCCAAAGCGATTCTGGCGATCAGAAAATCTCCAAACTGCTGGTTAAGACTTATACATGCATGATCAGCACATAGAGTGGAACAACTTTTGTTCTTGGACCTACCCCAAAAAGTCCGAAAGTTGTTGGAATCGGTGGCCGAAACTGGCCAAAACTTCTATTGCTTAAATATCCACCAAAACACAAAAATTTCTCAAAAATACCACAACCAGCAGCAAGAACACATTGAACGGATGAGAAAGCATACCAAATTTGAAGAAAACAGTGGCCGGAATAGCTCAATCTAACTCCGGGAACTTTGGTTAAAAATTGACCAAATTTTGTGAAATTCTGGTGGCTTCGGTGGCTGCCGTCATTGGGAACGGGGCGGAATAGAGAGAAAAATCCGATTGGCAGCAACATGGGGGCTGGAGAGAGAGAGAGAGAGAGAGAGAGAGAGAGAGAGAGAGAGAGAGAGAGAGAGATTCTGGTTTTAAAAAATCCATTTTTGAGAAAATTACGATTTTGCCACTGGGCTATTTTTTATCGTAACTTCTTCGTTACAACTCCGATTTGAGCTCACTACGTGTTTACGGACTCATCCTGACTTGCTCAACGCAACGGTACAATTGAAATCCCCAGATTCCTTCCCGAACAAAAAGTCAACTTTAAACAATTAAAATATTCTCATAATAAAATTGCCTTTATTTGAATAAATTATGAAATAAATATTAATTTTGGATATGTTATTATAGAAATGCCCCTCCATAAGTGTTAGAAATTATGAATTGTCCTTAAATTGTATCAAATTAAAATCAGGGAGATAAAAATGAAGAAATTGAAACCACAAATTGAAACCTTAATTGTAAAAATGATTAATCATAGGACCAAAAAGGTGTTTTGAGGGGCTTCCAATCCAAAAACCCACAAGCGCATTTTGGCGCACAAGGGGCCTCGAAATTCCAAAAGCAATTGCAAAGCCAGGCTTTTAGATTGTAGCTGAACCCCAAAACCCCAAAAATGGCGCCTTCAGGCCTGTCTCTATGAATCCCCTCAGTTTTCCCCCCAAACCCCTACCATGGACGACCCCCAAAAGGAGGACCCAGGCGAGGGGCAGAGTGGGAATGGAAGTGTGCTGGTCAAGGACTCAAGTGAGAACGGCGAAGAAAGAATCGTTCGTGTTGAGCTCCACAAGGAGGCCACTGAAGCGTACATGGCCTACGCTATGTCTGTCCTTCTCGGCCGCGCCCTGCCGGATGTTCGCTACGGTTTGAAGCCTGTGCACCGTCGTATTTTGTGAGTGATGTTTGCTTAGTAGATTGTTTGTTCCTGAGAAAATTTGCTGGGAAGAAAGTAATTTCTGTGAGTGATGTTTAATTTGTTCTGTATTGTTCTCAAACTACAGGTGCATCTTGAAAACCGTTCAAGAAATGTGCTAGAGTTGTTGGAGAGGTTAGTAATCAGAGGCTTTCTGTTTCTTTTGTAGAAAATGCTTTGATGCAGGTTCAAGGAAAATTTCATCCCCATGGTGACACTGCTGTCTATGATTCCTTGGTGCGAATGGCTCAGTAACAATAACTTTTTCAATTAAGTAAAAACGGATAAGCTAGTAGCAAATACGAAAAATACTTCAACCTCTGCAATGTCTTTTTCTTGTTTTTTTTTCTGGATGGCCTCCTTGTAGTGTTCCATTTTTCTCATTTGTTACATTATTTTAGTTTTCCCAGCTGTAGGAGTTAGTTTCTTTAGAATAAATCTGAAACAGTGCGATATATTCTTTCTTTGTTTGCGGATATTTGAGTGCTGTAATCTTGTGTTAACCATGTCTTCTCTGGATGAAGTAGGTTTTTTGAAAAGTGTAATTATAATGGTTATGGATAAATACTCTGTGCAACTTTTTGTAATTTGTCTGGAGATGAGTAATAAGATTTTTATGAATTATAGTGGTGTGGGTATGGAAGTATTATGGGGTAAAGTAAGATTTTGGTCTTAACTCTGGGCTTCTGTGTCTTCGAGTTTTGGAAAGCACCTGTAAAGTCTATTTTCCATTAATCTTGTTTTGCTGTTCCCGTTACGTTGATGTAATGTTTTGGTGGACAATCTATCCAGTGGATATATTTATTTTGTTTTTCAATATATTTTTTTCTTACCATAAAAAAATAAAAAATAAAAAATTGTGCATCTTTAGGCATCCATGGCTGGAAATTAAATACCAAAGAGCTTTTGAGGGATGGAACAATCAATTTGGAGAATGGAAGCTTAACATCATTGATAATTCATTGAATGGACAGGGACCATCAGTTGCTGCCTCTTTTCATGTTCTATCTATACGTTTATTTGCTGTATATACCCGGCGATGCCCCTTAATGTCTTTCATAAAATTTCATTACTTCTTTTAAAAAAAAAAAAAAAAAAAAAAATCCTCGTATCAAATAATTCCAACTTTCTGAAACCTTTTGTGTTTGTAAATATTGATTTATATCAGATTATAATTAGTTTTTTAGTTCACGTGGTCTCCTGATTGCTTTGAAACTTAATTTTCCAGGATTTCTCCCTATGATTCCCACTAATTCATGGGCATGGGAATTTCATCCTCTTTTCAAATAAAAAACGGGTTCTGCAATTGGATTATGATCTGTTTTCATCCTCTTTTCAGCTCAAGCAAGGATCTGACCCATCAATTGTTCTGAATAATCTTTATCGCCTCACATCTCTTCAATGCAGCTTTAGTTGTAACATGGTTGGGTGAGTGATATCTTTATCGTCATTCAAGAACAATGGTAGAGACTTAAGATTCTGGCTTTTGGTTCTTCACTGGTGTATGCAATTTCTCTCCCTACACTACTCTAGTTGATATTTAGGGCTAAAAATTGAAACTTGCGTTTTGGCCTTGAAAGTTATGACTTTGATTGAATATTATAACTTCAAGGAACCAAGATATTTTGATTTGGAAAACGTTCATTGGAAAATCTAGCAAAACGTTCATTGGAAAATTTAGATTCTGATTTCATGGATAATGTTTTTGCTCTGCTTTCATATTACTCTGTTGGGACATTTAACGGCTTCAAATCTTAGATAGTTTGTCTTACCTCATACCTACCTGGTTACTGTTTTTTATTTAATTTTGCTCTTCTGGTTTTAAAGCATGCAGTGAATGGTTTGTATTTGGTTCTTCACTCCTAAGTATTGATGCTTAACTCATTCATTGTTGTATTGAGATTATGATATTCTAGCATTAAGATATTGGAAGCTTGTCTTTGTGTACTGCTGTGTTATTGTGACTATTTTACTGGATTTATATTTATGTCACCACACTACAACTCATAGTTCATATGTGTTTTCTTGTTGAAATAGGCATTGTTGTGGGCCTGGATAATTTGGATGCAGTAATTCGTATACTAAGAGAATCTTCCAGCAATGCGGTTGCATCATCTGGTCTAAGGACGGTGAGCTCCCCTATGTTTTTGAGTTTTTTCATTTTCTTCAACTTGAGTAGAAGTGGTGGTTCAAAAGCACTGAGACATGATTTTCTGGCTTTGTCATTAAACTTCTGTTCTGCATGCGTTGTTTTTCTGTTTTTTTTGCTTTCTAGCTTCTGCTGCGAAGAACTTTTTTGGTGCAGTGGATTTTTTGTCATGTGCTTTGTGCTTCTTTTGATCGATGAAATTTCTTTCCTATAACATGTGAAATTTTTTTTGGCACCTGGGTTCTAGTGCAACAGAAGTTTAAGGATGCTTATGGTTTAACTAATCAGAACCTTACAATAATCTGTTATTTTTTTCGAACTTGGTTCTTAGGGGTAGGGTTTATTTAATACCTTACTTAGCGAATAAGAGTTCCAGTTCAGTAACAGAATGTAATCATGTTTTCCAATTTTGTTATTCAAATTTCCTTGATGTCTAGGGTTTGTTTTTCTTTGAAATCAGTTCTGGAATGCAGACTTTTTGATCTGTATTCTGTCCATACCCTGGTGTTTTGATTTCCTTTTTCTTAATTGTATTCCTGAGCGAATCAACTGTGTTCAAAGATCTGTTTCCCAAGCTGAAGCCATGAAATATGGGCCTCCTATTGCCAATTGATTTTGGGTTGAATGCTGTAATTTGAAAACTTAATAATAACTTGTGAAGCCATATATAACTCTAGTTCCAAGATTCCCCAGTTTACGCCTTACCCAGTTTCGTGTCTGAATTTTTCATTACACATTATGATTTGACATACATATCGATTCCCGTATTTCTATATATCTGTCTGAATTCCCCATGTTTTGAAATAAATCTACTGAGTTATACACTTTTGTATTATAAATTTCTTCTGATTATTGTACATAGTTTTAAGACTCTTTTGTAATCCTTCAGATAATTATTTTTCAATGCGCTTCTTTGTATTATACTATTTTCAAAAGTGCACATTTGATTAGGTCGGACCTTCTTGTGCCACGGCCCGGTTAAGGCAGTGTAGAATGCATTTAATTGAGTTGGAATTGGGATCTTGATCATTTGTTGATTTAAAAACCTGTTATGGAAAAAAATTGGTGCATAGGCTGTCTTTGTATCATCATTTTCACTTCTTCCTTTTTTCATCTACCCTTGTTTGGAAAGGATGTTATATGTTCTTAAGATGACCATCATACTGTTTATAGGGAAGATACTTGAATTGCCTCCATATGGTTCAAATTGAATTACAATTCTGTTTTTAAATTTTTTATTTCAATCAGGATTGAACAAGAAGCAAATGAGTTAAAAAGCAAGTTTTCCAGTCCAAGGTGTTCAATGCTGGAGGAAATGCTTTTCCAGTCCAGATATTCAATGCTTTTTTCAAGATTTTGTTTTTATTTATTTTTCATTCTATATGTCATGGAAGAGAAATATTAGCTCTGCTAATTGATCCTATTGTTGAGAGCTGTTCACTTCTTTTGACAAGCGGTTAGCCGAGTGCGGCGGCTTCAACTTCTACCTCTGGTTCCTCGTCTGGTGCTGAGATTAATGAAGCAGATTGAATCTTTCCAGCATGATCAAGCCGCATCAAAATGAGTCCCCTGAAAAAAAAAAGGATTTGTATATAATAACGAAGCATATTATGCCAATGTATTTCAGAATAGAACCAAAGTTGAAGTATAGCTGGCATAGCGAGACTGTATAGAAATATCCCGCACCTTAATTCTATTGACTGTGTACCACTTTGGCTTACAAGAACCTCTTGTTCCAAACATCACCTGCCAAAGGCAAACTGAAAAAGAGCAGTGAAAAATAGGTTTATTTCTTATTCAGTCTTGAATAAGGAACTTCATAAGGCTTTGAATAAGGAACTTCATAAGCATACCTTGTATATTATCAGGCCAACCCTATTCAATTTGGAGGAGTGAAATGTGCTCAAGGGAGCACGCTTTCCATATCCGCTCTCAGACACAAATAACAACCATGGCCCCTTCAAACTTGTAGCGCTGTGGAAAAATCAACACAAAATATAAGATCAGCACATCTGGTTCCATCTGGAAAATAAATTCAGCTTTAAACCATCTTAACCCCAAGCAACTAGGTTCAACTATGTAAGGCCAATTTTCTTTAGGTCGTTGCAACATTAACCCCTTCCATTTTCAACCTCCCTTTAGCTTTTGTTATTAGCTGTAACTAGTTTCCCTCAGGTTCTCTGCCATTCAACCCCTTCCCTAAATTAGGTTTATTTTTATTCAGTCTTGCTTCCATTTCCACTCGTCCTGCACATCCACTTTCTCATAGCTGCTGGTATAATGTCCGCACTTGCCATCTTATCCCCTTCTTTAAGTCTCATGGCCACAGCCCCCCTAGTGTTTCTCCCAAGTGCACGAATCTGGTACATAACAGAGATGAACGTGATAAGATGCAAATTTTCCCATCTACTAAGTAGGTTAACGAACTTCTTGAGGTTGAAAAAATTGTTGTTTGTTGGTAGGAAAAAATGAACCAATTGCCCTAACACCACAGTTTTATGATATCGCACTGTTTCAGATTTATTCTAAAGAAACCAACTCCTACAGCAAAACAATACATCAACATAACGGGAACACAAGATGACATTCCCTAGTTGATTAGGAAATATTCACACCCTTTGCCAAAAAGGAAATATTTTGTTTCCTTTTCCCTAGTTGATTAGGATTTATCCTTATATTTTCTGCATGTTAATTTTGAATTCCTAGTAGGATTTGTATCATAATCAAAATTTCCAATTCCTATTAAGAATTGGATTATAATTTGATTCTTATATAAACGCCTAGTGCCTAAGGAAAGTTGTATCAAAACAAATAAAAAGAACCATGAAAAGAATAGATGATTATGTGGAGTATGTTCCAGTGGCGAAGCGGCGAGCAATGGAAACTCATAAGATTCTTCAACGCAAGGTAAAGTCTTTCGGGCTTGAAGAGAAGTCAAAAGAGTTAAAGCTAGCTACTCAAGCAAACCCACAGTCGGAAATATCAAATTTTGTTACTGAAGACAAACCAAGCAGACCTAGTCTCTTTGTTAAATCATTAGAGATGAAGCATGAGGCACCCCAAATTACTTCAATCCAGCAGATGGTGCAACAAGAGAAAGAGATTATTGACAACTTATCGAATCGCAAAACACTAATGTCAGTTGGTGAATTGGCAAAGGGAATCACTTATACCGACCCTATACCAACAGGTTGGAAGCCCCGATTGCATATAAGAAGGATGCCAATGAAGCAATGTGATTTGATTCGAAAGCAGTGGCATATCGAAATTAGTGGTGAAGATGTTCCACCTCCCATTAAGAATTTCAAGGGCATGAGATTTCCTGTACCGATTTTGAAGACTCTAAAAGCCAAGGGTATTGTCCAGCCAACACCCATTCAAGTGCAAGGTCTTCCAGTGATTTTATCCCGGAGGGATATGATTGGTGTTTCGTCTACCGGCTCAGGAAAGACATTGGTTTTTGTGTTGCCATTGATTATGGTTGCATTGCAAGAGGAAATTAGGATGCCAATTGTTCCTGGTGAAGGGCCATTTGGATTGATCATTTGCCCATCGAGGGAGCTCGCAAAGCAGATTTATGAAGTGGTGGAAGAATATCTGGTTCCTATGAGACAGGCTGGATATCCAAAGATAAGGTCTTTCCTCTGTATTGGTGGAGTGCAGGGCCGGCCCTTGGTCAGGGCAACTAGGGCCATCGCCCGGGGCCCACAATTGATTGGGGCACACAAAATTTTTTTAGTCCATATATATATATATATATATATGCATATGCAAAAAAAAAAAAAACTAAAAAAAAACTAAAAGTTGAAGGGCATATGTGATATTAGTTAAGAGTTTTACTTGGTATTGTAAAACAATAATACAAAAAGGATGCCAACAGATCTAGAAGAAAACAAAGTCAACGTCCTTATTGTTTTCCCAAGAAGCAAAACCTCTCTGTCTGCAGTTTGGCTTGAAATTGATTTTTATTTCTAATTCTCTCTGGAACTAAGTGTGGAAGGAAGGAACAAAGCTATACTTTGAGTTGGAAGCTGATTATTCTCTCCGAAATTGAGAGCACCAACACCAGAGCACAGCATACAGGACCCAAAATACAGGTTTTATTGTTCTTTCTTTGTCTTCATTTAATTAGTTTTACTTTTATTGTTCTTGATTGCTTGTGTGTTTATGATAAATTTTTTAAAATGTTTTCTAAAAAGCAACTTTCTGGAAATCTCAAAAGACAAAAAAAGAAAAAGGAAGAAGAAATTGCTCAAAACCTAAGAGGATCTTTAAATAAATATTTCCTTAAAAATAGTGAGGCACCAAATTTAGCTGAAGAACATAATGAAAATGACATAAATGAAAAGGAGAACGAAAATGAAAATGAAATTGAAACTAATTTGAACCGTGAAGTACCAAATTTAGCTGAAGAACATAATGAAAATGAGAACACAAATGAAAATGAAAATGAAACTAATTTGAACATTTATGATCCAAGAGTCTGGGATAATCTTGATCTTATTTGCGGACCACCATGGCTCAAGATAGGCTAAATGGACTAGCTATATTATGCATTGAAAGAGATATGTTGGAAAACATTAAATATGATAGTATAATTGATGATTTTGCTTCTAAAACTGCAACAAGAAGACATTTTAAGGGATCTTTTGTGATTAGGATTTCATTGCTATTTTTATTTTGTAGGTGCATATGAAGGTGAAGCATAGGGACATGCAAGTTAATTTGTTGTTGATTGTAATGTTTTTAATTGGGTACTCTTTTTCCTTCGTTTGAGGCCCAAAGTTTTCTATATTATTGGTTGTAAACTCTTATAATTTTAATAAAATTTATTATTTGATAAAAAATTGTAATTATATTTATTTATTTGTTTATAAAGGGCACATTCTTGAACTTTGGCCCTAGGCCTTAAATCACCCAGGGCCGGCCCTGGTGGAGTGGATATGCGTTCGCAATTGGACATTATGAAGGAAGGTGTTCATATAGTTGTTGCTACTCCTGGGAGATTGAAGGACATGCTGGCAAAGAAAAAAATGAATCTCAATAATTGCACATATTTAACTTTGGATGAGGCTGATAGATTGATAGATTCGGGCTTTGAGGATGACATAAGACACATTTTTGATCACTTTAAATCTCAAAGACAAACTCTCTTATTTTCAGCCACCATGCCCACAAAGGTTCTCAACTTTGCTAAAAGCGCTTTGGTAAAACCTGCCACCGTGAACGTGGGAAGACCTGGAGCTGCAAATTTTGCTGTAATTCAGGAGGTTGAGTATGTGAAGCAAGAGGCCAAGTTTGTTTACCTTCTTGAATGTCTACAAAAGACCGCACCACCTGTTATAATATTCTGTGAAAACAAAGCTAATGTCAATGACATTTATATATATCTTCTAATAAAAGGAGTGGATGCAGTGGGCCTTCATGCGGGGATGGATCAGAAAGAGAGAGAGGATGCCATTTCTTCCTTCAAGAAAGGGAAGAAAGATGTCTTGGTGGCCACTGGTGTTGTCTCAAAGGGTTTGGATTTTTCGGATATTCAACATGTCATCAATTTTGACATGCCAGCACAGATTGAAGACTATGTCCACAGGATTGGACGAACGGCAAGATGTGGCAAGACTGGAATAGCAACAACGTTTATAAACAAAAATCAAAGTGAGACAATACTTCTTGATTTGAAGCACCTCCTGCAAGAGGCAAAACAAAAGATTCTACCCATGTTGGCTGAGCTTAATGATCCAATGGAATTAGATGCGGATGCAATTACAAATGCGAGCGGGATTAAGGGCTGCGTTTATTGTGGCGGGCTTGGTCATCGTATCCATGACTGCCCCAAACTGGAGCATCAGAAAAGAATGGCAATTTCCAGCTCTAGAAGGGATTATTTTGGTTCTGGTGGGTACAGAGGGGAAATATGATATTTTGAATATGTAACTATATATATATATATATATATATATATATATATATATATATAAGGTGATGAAAGTTTTCTTTCAACTCTAACACCTTTTTTTTTTTTTTTTTTTAATAGTTCATCCAGTAATACTATAGAGTGAATGTTATATACTAATTGAGACCAAGTATATTTTTTTATATAAGAAGCTTGCAGTCTGTCTGAAACAAAGCTCCTTTCCCTATTTTAAAGGGAAAATAAGGATACCCAGTAAGTATAACAAAATAAAACGATTTTACACTGTAACCAAACAATAAAACCAAGGAAAATAAACAAACCAATTTAATAGATATTCCAATATTTCTCTTCCATGACATATATAATGAAAAATAAAATAAAAACAAAATCTTGAAAAGCATTGAACAAACAAAACATTAAATTAGTTAATAAAAAATTAAACAGCATTGAACGCCTGTCATCTGGAATAACATCTACGTCATCAAGGTGGCCACTGTCATCTGGAAAAGCATTTCCTCCAGCATTGAACGCCTTGGACTGGAAAACTTGCTTTTTAACTCATTTGCTTCTTCTTCAATCCTGATTGAAATAAAAAATTTAAAAACAGAATTGTAATTCAATTTGAACCATATGGAAGCAATTAAAGTATCTTCCCTATAAACACTATGATAGTCATCTAAGAACATTTAACATTTAACATCATTTCCAAACAAGCGTAGATGAAAAAAGGAAGAAGTGAAAATGATGATACAAAGACAGCCTATGCACCAATTTTTTTCCATAACAGGTTTTTAAATCAACAAATGATCAAGATCCCAATTCCAACCGAATTAAATGCATTCTACACTGCCTTAACAGGGGCGTGGCGCAAGAGGTCCGACCTAATCAAATGTGCACTTTTGAAAATAATATAATACAAAGAAGCGCATTGAAAAATAATTATCTGAAGGATTATGAAAGAGTCTTAAAACTATGTACAATAATCAGAAGAAATACATAATACAAAAGTTTATAACTCAGTAGATTTATTTCAAAACATGGGGAAGAATTCAGATAGATATATAGAAATACGGGAATCGATACGTATGTCTAATCATAATGTGTAATGAAAAATTCAGACACGAAACTGGGTAAGGTGTAAGCTGGGGAATCTTGCAACTAGGGTTATATATGGCTTCACAAGTTATTATTAAGTTTTCAAATTACAGCATTCAACCCAAAATCAATTGGCAATAGGAGGCCCATATTTCATGGCTTCAGCTTGGGAAACAGATCTTTGAACACAGTTGATTCGCTCAGGAATACATTTAAGAAAAAGGAAATCAAAACACCAGGGTATGGACAGAATACAAATGAAAAAGTCTGCATGACAGAGCTGATTTCAAAGAAAACCAAACCCTAGACATCAAGGAAATTTGAATAACAGAATTGGAAAACATGATTACATTCTGTTACTGAACTGGAACTCTCATCTACTCCCAAAAAAGCCTCACTAAGTAGGCATTAAATAAACCCTACCCCTAAGAACCAAGTTCGAAAAAAATAACAGATTATTGGAAGGTTCTGATTAGTTAAACCATAAGCATCCTTAAACTTCTGTTGCACTAGAACACAGGTGCCAAAAAAAATTTCACATGTTATAGGAAAGAAATTTCATTGATCAAAAGAAGCAAACACAAAGCACATGACAAAAAATCTACTGTACCAAAAAAAGTTCTTCGCAGCAGTGCCTATTTCAACAAGAAAACACATATGAACTATGAGTTGTAGTGTGGTGACATAAATATAAATCCAGTAAAATAGTCACAATAACACAGCAGTACACAAAGACAAGCTTCCAATATCTTAATGCTAGAATATCATAATCTCAATACAACAATGAATGAGTTAAGCATCAATACTTAGGAGTGAAGAACCAAATACAAACCATTCACTGCATGCTTTAAAACCAGAAGAGCAAAATTAAATAAAAAACAGTAACCAGGTAGGTATGAGGTAAGACAAACTATCTAAGATTTGACGCCGTTAAATGTCCCAACAGAGTAATATGAAAGCAGAGCAAAAACATTATCCATGAAATCAGAATCTAAATTTTCCAATGAACGTTTTGCTGAATAGACTTACATAGTTAATAGGAGCAGGGGAACTCAAGAATTTGAACTAACCAACCCGTGGAAGTGAAATATTTTTGAACTAGATCAACAACATATTTTTGAATTACTCAATGGCAATTTAATAAGGCATATATCTTCAGATGATGGCCTCTTGACAGTATCTTTTTCTTTCGACATTGAGGTCTCTTGAAAGTTTTGACAATACCTTTCTGCTTTTAAGTTTTGAATGCGTTTAAAGAAATCAGTCAAAAGAATTTCAGTATCCAAGAACACTTTATAAATTGTTGTTGATTTTTTCGAAGACACTACGATACTAGTCAAACTGTCAGTACCTAAAAGTGCCTCATGTGGTTCCTCTACAAATAATACTTACATTAGAGGTGTAACACCCCGACCCCGAATTTTTCCAAATTAAACCCTTAATTAATTATTTAATTATTTAAGGGTATTTTAGTCATATTTTTAACCGGAGAGAGTTTGGGACCGTGACTTGTATTTTTGGATAGGTCGTACTGAGATGAGTTCATAGACACGTAGTGGGCTCGAATCGGAGTTGTAATGAGAGAGATATGGTCAAAAGAAACCCAGTGGCACAACCGTAAATATTTTGAAATGGGATTTTTTATAAAAATCTGGTTCTCTCTCTCTCTCTCTCTCTCTCTCTCTCTCTCTCTCCCGCGACCTCTCTCTCTCTCCC
>NW_023010037.1:26517-78241 GCF_902201215.1 Prunus dulcis
CCGTTAGGCCCGCATACATATATAATTATGTATAAATAAGAGTTTAGGTTTAGGATTATATCACTTAAATCCCATATATAATTTGTTTCATTTCATTTACTTTTCTTTACTAATTCCTAGTTCATAATTGAATGATTAGCACATTAATTTGTGTCAATTATTAATTCAACAATTTTATATATATAAGATGAACGTATCACATCACCAAATATAATTATATCACGAAACATAATCGTACCACCAAATATAATCATGCTTTTCTTGAACACATCACCAAATATTTGCATATTTATTCATACCATCCTTTAAAAAAATATTTTTTTAATACTTATTATTTTTTTAAATTATTTCTTAAAACGTATTACAATCTAATTATGTAATAACCTCAAAAATAATACTTGATTTTATTATTTTTATGGAAAATCTTATAAGTTGTGTGATTTTATTGAGTGTTTTATGAATTTGGTTTGAAGTGAAAATATTGGAATTAAGTGAGTTTAATCTCAAATTTTGACTAAAATAAATTTATGTTAAGTTTATGATTTTTTTTTAATGAAGTAGGGCCCTTTTAGGCCCGGCCCAGCCCGATGGACTTTCTCAAGCCTGGCTCATAGGTCGGACTTAGGCTTTGAATTTTTCTAAAAAAATCCGGCCTGGCCCGGCCCGATATTTTCTCTCTTCTTTTAAACCCGACCCAGCCCGACCCAAGCCCATTAAATTTGGGCTGGGCTAGCCCGGCCAGACCCATTGACGTGCCCTAGGTAATTCCACAAGGATGCCCTTCATTAATTAGTGAAAGTCTTGCTGCTTTTGGTAGAGGAAATAAGGTTCGGGTCTTATAGGGTTGTTGCAAGATGGCTGTTTTGTGGGTGATCTAGATGAAGAGGAATGAGGGGATGGGGATAGAAGAGCCGTGGGAGAGGGATTTTTTGTCGTCCCTTTGGGCTTCACTTACATCAGATTTCAGGGATCTTTTCCTTTCTATTTTGCTAAATTGGGAGTCATCTATAGGATAATGTGGTTTTGTAGGTTTCATTGTTTTTTTTGTTTTTTTGTGTTTTGTTTGTAATCATTTGTAGTTTGTTTTTGGTGGACTACTTGTTCACTACCCCTTGTCTATGTTAAATTATCTTTTAATAAAATTTGTTTCTTTTCAACCCAAAAAAAAAGGGGACAGTCCTTTGAAGGATACAGTACGTTGTTGTAATTATTATCAACACCCATAATAAAGTACAACAGAACTTCAATTTTTAAAAAGAAACTAATTGAAACATACCCTAATTAATATAAAAAATTAAATAAATAAACAAAAGGTCTCGCCACTTACCGTAGCTTCTGGATTGTGAATTAACACACTAAGAACATCTACCAACTCTCCAAGATTATGCGGAGGAATGTTGGTTGCCATGCCAACCTGAAAATTAATTTAGCCATATGTGAATTGAAGATATACAATTATTGAGGAAGAACAAGAACAAAACACAAGCAGCAGCTTTTGATCATGAAGGACAATGAAACCTAAGAAAAATACCGCAATCCCAAAAGCACCATTCAAAAAAGGATTATGACCATTGCATAAAGCCTTTTGAATCCCAGCAAGCCTAGATAAAATCCTAGCCTTCCTCTTTCGTAAATGCCCAAAGATATTACTATTCCATTCTTGAAGAGGACGAATTAAAGCATAAGATTTATCCATACCTCTAGCCAAGAAAGTCCTTAAACCCATGATGCTTCAGCCACATCATTTCAAATCTAAAAGGACTGCATTGGGGATTAGGATGAAAGCCAGACTGTAGACAAATCTTTATAGGGCAATGATCAGATTTGGTTCGAGGCAAATGCTTTACATTAGCCTCAGCAAAGCAATATCTCTACTCTAAATTACAAACTGCTCAATCCAATCTTTCAAACAGTCTCCCATTGGTCCAAGTGAATTTAGGGCCAGAAAACCCAGATCCACCATCTCATTACTAAAAAACCATTTCCTGAATCCCTTGAATCTCCAAGACTAACCACCTCCAAGCTTATCTTCAACTTGCAACATGTAAGAACCCAAAACAAAATATCAAAAAGAAAGAAAATATCTAAAAAGGTAAGGAAAATATCTTTTAGCGAAATGACCAAATTGCCCTCGCATTATTTTAAAGGGAAAATTTTGACTTTTTGATCGAAAAAGAATTTGGAAATTTCGCTTGCGCCATTGCGTAGAGCACGGCGAAAGGAGTCCGTAGACACGGAGTGGGCCCGAATCGGAGTTGTAACGAAAAAGTTATGGTCAAAAGAGTCTCAGTGGCATAACCGTAAATATTTCGAAGTTACATCTATATAAACCCAGATTCTGCGCGAAACGGGCCGCCGACTTCCAGAAGCTGCTGGCGCCGCCTCCGAGCTCCAATGGCCACGGGACCGGTGGCGTTGGAACCGCCATCGAGTCCCCCACCTTTTCCAACCGTTCTCAATCCCGGGGCCGCCCTGAGCTGGCCGGAAAATCGTGTTTTCCGACGGAGGTTCGTCCGAAGCTACCCAAACTTCCAGCTCGAAATTCTCCGTCGTTTCTCCACCAAATCGATCGAGTAAGGTATGGTTTCTCAGCTATTTTTCGTACTCTAGCGGCTGGGTATATGGGCTTCGATCGATTTTAGCGTTAAGGGGTTCGATTTACGACTTGAAGTTTGGCCGAAACTTCGGCCGCTCGAAACTACTATTTCCAGTCACTTTTTGGGGGTGGTCCAAGAACAAAAGTGACTCCAAATGGGGTGTTTTACCTAGAGTAGGAGTTTGGAGTCTTGGTTCCGAGATTTTTCGGCCACCCGGTATCGCTTTGGACACCCAAAGCTGCCCGCGCGTGCTGGAGCGCGTGGGCGGGGGTACTGATATAATTCTGTGCAGATTTGTGACCCTCGTGTCGTCACGAGCGTGTGGGATTTCGCGGATCTCGATTCGGAGTCCGTTTGAGCCCTGAACGGATTTTCCATATCGCGCGATCCGTAAGTGCTGTGTCGTTAAATAGTCGGATCGAGCTGAATTTTGGATATGTCGGTCTACGTGATTTCAGGATCACGTAGGATTCGACGGATTGCGAATCGGAGTCCCGGATACTCCGAAATCGAGAACCCTGGGGCTAGGGTTTGAGTTTTAAGCGATAACGCGATTTTGGCCAATCCGACCGTCCGATTCGGACCAAATTCGCAGAACATGGTTCCCGTTGTGTGAGAAACCTTCAGGGAAGTCCAGATTGGCCATCGGAGATTGTGGACCTCACGGGTCCCGGGTCGGCCGATCTGACGGTTATCGCTTAGCTAAGTATCGGACCTCCCAAAACTGGTCCAACTGTACGATGAAAGTTGTAAGCTGTGTTCGGGGGGGAGTTATTGTCTATCGTTGGCCTCTATGGTAGAATCAGTCGGGGGCCTGAGAGGCGGTAGTTTACCCTGTGGCGGATGTCAGCGGGTCGAGTCCGCTTATCTCCAACTCGCGAATTTAGCCGATACAAAGTCTATGTTATGTATGGCCGTGCCTAAGGGCATATCGGTTGAAGTAGATTCTTCTTTTTGATCAATCAAAACCCCTTCCCAAACTGTACAAGCTTCTTCCAAAGCATACGGCTTTCTGGAGAAGGTTCCGTGGGAACAATTATTTATTTCTATTTTCAGGGTACTTCTTTTCTTCTCTTTTTTTTTTTTTTTCAAAGAAAAAAAAAAAGAGAAGAAAAGAAGTGTGAGAAACTATGCGTTTCTGGGATCTGCGTGCTCCCTGGTTAGAACCTTTAAGGGGTCCTAATGGTTTGGACTTGAGTAGGCTGAAAAAAGACATACAGCCTTGGCAAGAACGGCGATCTGCGGAATATAAAAGGCTAATGTGGGCATAGGAGTACTTTTTTTAGCACGTATTTCTAGGAGCCGGGGGCAGGGGGTTTAGTTGAAATTCGTTTTATTTCAGCAGTTTATTAATTTAATCTTTCGGGGTAATCAGGCACCAGGAGCTCGACAGGATTTTAAAAGGAGACCTCTGAGGGATCTAAGTAGCTCGGACCATCAGTGAGTGGACCTTCTTTCATAAATCAGATTTCATGAATGAATTGATGTGCTTTTATATGAATTGATGTGCTTTTATATAAAATAGATTTTATAAATGATTTTATATAAATGAGTTTTATAAATGAGTTTATTTGAGTAAGTTTCTTCATTCAGTCTTTGAGTAAGTTTTAATAAGATTTTGAATATGATCAGTACAGTAATAATTCTATAGGTCGGTGCTGCTTATTTACCAGTTACAGGAACAGAGTTTGAGTTTTGAATCAGTTAAGACCGCAGCACGACTTGAGTTTTACAGTTATTATTCAGATATTTCTTTTTAAAAGGACTTTATTTTAAAACCACCTCGTACCCGTTTTTCTTCATGGTGATTACCCAGAGTCGGACCGATGTCTACGGACATCCAGTCTGATTATAGTTCAGTCAGTGCACTTGACTTGCCTCACGAGTTTCGGGGACGCTCGGACCGTGAGTGCCGGGATTTGCGGCTCGGCAGACTTGGTGTCCCGAGACCTGCCAGGATTGCGGCTCGGCTGACTTTATGTCCCCGAGACCTGCCAGGATTGCGGATCAGGCTGACTACGGTCCCCTGCATCCTGCCAGAGCGACTCGAGTTGACTTGGTGTCTTCGAGGAATCTGCCGGCGGGACAGGCTGATCATAGTCCCCTGATTTCGCCAGTTTGCGGCTCGGGTAAGTCTGTGTGACGCCCGAGACCTGCCAGGGAATTGACGGAAATGACAGGGGTACAACCTGGTGGTATTTTCAAAGGATTTTAAGTTGCTTTTATTCAATTATGATTTTCAGTTATTTTATACCAGCTTTTCTGATTTTTCAGGCAATGATACCTTTATATATTGTTCAGTTATGCAAGGTTTGAGCACAGAGCTTTTATACAAGTCTGATTTCTGTGATTTATGCAAGCTTTGGTTTCAGTGCTTTTGTACCAAACTTTTATAGCTTGAATATGACTAATATAGAATGCCTTGAGTTGAATATGCTTGGCGCAGAAAGTACGTATTTCTTGAGAACTTGAGAGAAAATCCTTTAAAGGTACGCGGGATCCACCACCGGACCAGTCATAGCTTCCGCACCGCCAAGTAAGGTAGAGTTGTAGAAAATCCTTTAAACCTTGAGAACTTGAGAATATGCTCTGATATCCAGTTGGAAATTTGGAGATTATAATTGAATTGATTACTGGAAACATTCTGGCTGTTGGGTGAATTATTTGAGATTGTTTGACAGGTGAAAAATTTTGGGATTGATCAAAATACAGAGGAGACTCTGCCGAATTTTCGGCAGAAGTCTGAGAAAATTTAAAGAGAAATTGAAGTAAGAAGGGTAAAAAGGTCATTTGTGCCCGACATTCGCCAGGTGTCGGACACGCACAGGACTTGGCTCGAACTCCAAAGTGGAAATTGGGTCGGATCCTATCACAACATCTCATTGAAATCCCCAGCAAGCAACCAAGCCATTTTGTGACAGCTAGCAACAAAGGTTAAATAATCCCACAGTTTCCCCCTTTTGCAACTACAAGGCTTAGCATAAAATAGTAGTCAACATCCAAGGAACTTGACCAGGCCATGAAACACAAGCTGCAATGGCCTGATCCATAATGCCAAGAACCTGGACTTTAACTCTATCACCATGCCAGAGGAACTATAAGCCACCTAAAAATCCCACAGGATCCACAATTTCAAAGCAAGAAAACCCCAAAGATTTCACCATATCCATAGCTTTTTGTCCACTAATCCTAGGCTCACACAAAAACAAAATATCCATACGATGAGTGTGGATCAACTCCTTCACATTAGCCCGAAATTTGGTGCAAGCAACACCTCTCACATTCGAGCAAACAATATCCATATAACAAAAAACAAGAAGCAAAAACCTAAGGGCTAAACCCTTAAAAACCAAAATCGCCAAATACATCATTATTGTATACTCTTTCATATGTATGGCGCAACCCAATGTTTGTTTTTCAAGTTTCTAATATATTACTTTTTTTGAATCGAAATATCTAAATAATATGAAATTCGCTCCTTCAGTGTTAGTGAAGGTATTATCAAGCAACTTCCCAGTAGGAGATCTCACTTGACCTTCCGAAGTATCCATTTTCGTAGGCAAAAGAACACCCTCCTCCTCTGGCACACTCTCATGATCAGAAGAACTAATAGAATTTGCATCACTATTAATCTCACCTTCATCCTCCTGGACACTCTCACTATTAACTATATTTGGTGGTTGATGCCCAAATATATAAATCCCCTTCCCACTTTGCACATCCTTGGAACTGACCCAATTAGCATTTATCTAGCAAAGACTGTGAGCTCTCCACTCTTTTCCCACCAATTACCATCTTGCCTCTAGCAATTAAAGCCCCAAAACCCGCGCTCTTAGACCCTCCCTCCTTTCGAGCAGTAGCCGTCAAATGCTTTTTATCCTGCTGAGGCTTATTAGAGATATCATTCAAGGTGGCTCGAACATCTGGCTTAACAACCTTCGATTTGGTCCACACTTTCTTACCCAAGTCTTCATCTCTTGTAGATGGTTCCCTTTCCCATAGAAACTTTGCCCAGCAACGCCATTAACAATCAACTCTTCTTAGCCAAAATTTTCACTTACACCATGCAAAGCATCAAATCTTGAGCCGTTAGCTCTAACCCCATTACTTCTACCTCCCTGATCCTTATGCATTGCTTTAGACCTTCTCCTTGCTGGAACATTCATCCAAGGGCCTCGTAAGTTTTCCAAAAGGTTTTCACTATTCATAACAATATCACCTCCCAAAACATCCTCAGCAACTGAACTTTGTCCTTCCCTAAGCACAACAGCAGGAATAGAATTCCTCTTCTCACAATGCTCTCTCTTGTGACCATATCGCCCACATAAATAACAAATATCAGGTAGGCCCTCGTACTCAATATTATACCATTCTTGATTAATCTGGACAAAAGCTTCAAGTGGCTTTATAAGATCCAGTTCAACACACATCCTTGTAAACTTGCCCCAATTCTAAGACGTAGTTAGAGTATCAATCTTTAACAGCTTACCCAACAAGTTGCCAATGCACTTCACAGCCTACACATCAAAGCACTCCAAATGCTTTGCCGAAACACAAATCCACCGAGCCCTTCGTGTAATATGAGCAGTGGCAGGACAAAACCCAGGCCTCCATTTGTGCAACAACAAATATTGTCCCGCAATTATCCAAGATCCTCCAGTTAGGACAAACTCCATATCTTCCTCAAGCTCAAACTTAACAACAAAATAGTCATTCACGAAATACATATTTTCCAGCCTCCTTTCAAACTCCATTTCTGTTGTAACCTATCATGGAGGTAACTATAAGTATGAGAATGACCCAGAGCCGAGACATAGGCTTCTCAAAAAACTGAATGATGGTCCCCTAACCCCTCTAGAAATCACTACATCCTCATCATTGTTCAACTCATCATAATTAGTATCCAGACTATTAATATCAATGCCAATATTTTTCACCATATTTACCTTATTCATGAGTTTATCCCTAAAACTTACACCATCAACCACAGATTGCACACTACAATTCCTATGGTATCCATCATAGGGTTAAGACTCTAACCTAAATTCAAATCATGAGCCACCATCGGAGCCAAAATTGCATTGGAGACGAACACATTTTGAAGACCCAAATCGACGCGACTCCTTCTTTAAAACCAAGGAGATTGGAAGATAACCTTGAAGCCACCGTAGAAGGTAGTTTCCAGCGAACAAAAAAGATAAATTTGGATGCAGAAAAATTTTGTGCACGTGGAGCGCGTACAGTGAAATTATAGTTCAAAAGCCCATTGCCCTTCACTACTTTTGGAAGTCAATCCACCGCACTTGACTTTCTAAGAGCATTTTAAAGGATAAAAATAAAAATAGAAAGCATTTCAAAGGAATATGCAGAGTTGAAGTGAATGTGTAAAGTAAAAGAAAACAAACAAATTGTCCACTCAAAATGGGTCAACAAGTTGAAAATGGGGATTTTTATAAAATGTATCACATATTTTAAGCTGTTAGATCTGGCCAAGCATGATCCTACGGTTG
Organism: Prunus dulcis; assembly: GCF_902201215.1. NCBI lineage: Eukaryota > Viridiplantae > Streptophyta > Magnoliopsida > Rosales > Rosaceae > Prunus > Prunus dulcis. Next base: position 34,625 of record NW_023010037.1, read on the forward strand.
TAAATGAATAGTTGCTCACAAGTAATCAGGTGCATCGATGCTGTTTATTCCACAATTAATGGACCAATAGGGAAACAACAGGCAGACTAAAAGAGATTCGGTAAGATAGCATTCGGCACCCAAGGCAGCCGAAAATATAACAAGATCCCAAACACCTGCTAGGCAAGTGAAGCACCCACAGTGAATGTCAACAATCTCACATCGAAATTCTACAAAACATACACACCTCCCAAGACTTATAAAAAGGGCACAAGTCCCAAAATAGAGGTAAATGAAACGTTCGGCATACTTAGCCCTTACTCTGTCCAGATTACTATTCACTCCGTACTTACTTAAGCATTGGAGAGCTTTCAGCTAGTACGACATCGGTGCCAGAGGTTTTACCAAGGATTTGTCTTGCAGATTGTTTGCTCCACCGAGGCCCAAAACACTACCGAAGGCCCAGACATCACTAAGTTGGGCTCAAAAGTACCGAACCATTTTTTGGCGTTAACAGTTTGGCACCGTCTGTGGGAAACGATAATAACAAACCACTGCCTCTATCACATAGGGACTGCATCAGTACCATTGTTTTTGCCACCAGAAAGACTACCGTTTGGAAAGCAAGGTGGAGCTAGCCCAGCACTTCCCCTATGCACTCCTGCCGGTAATTCCTCCATAATACAAATCACTATCGAAGCCAAGCTCTTAGCTCAAATCACAGCTCTTCGGCAGGACATGGTGAGGTTACAGAAAGACAACAAAGTTCTATCGTCTAAAGTGGACGAAATGCAGCAACTGCTCAATCAGTAGCGGACACAGAATATCCAGACTGGCCAATCCTCTCAGAGTTTGCAAACTCCTAGTCGGTCGAAGAAAGAAAAGAAGAGAGCGAAAGCAGCACCTGCACCTTCCAAGCAATTGGTTGTCCCAGCACCCAGGAATAAGCCTCATCTACCACAAAAGTTTTATTCCAATTGTCGCCACCGATTGATGCATTAGCAAGAAGAGAAGGGCATGTCACCAATTAGAATCGAAGTGCGGCTCAATGACTAGCGAATGCGGGTTTTAGGCAATAAATCCCTCATTCGATAAGTACAGGGTTTAGAATCCACTGCGGACTCAGATCGTGAGTACGTCTCATCCAAAACTCAATGATCCACCTACTGTTTGACAACGCCAACATGGCATTTAGAGGAGAAGATTCCTAGCCGAGACCCCATCATCCGACTCATTTTCCAAAAAGTTCAAAAAATGGAAGACGACAGAACCTGTTCCCAAGAACCAGAATGGGGATAGATTTGGCTAGGGTCGTTCAACGAAATGTGAAACCCTTACGCATACGTTCTACATATGGGTCGAAGACCCCTTAACGCATCTCCATTCTTTCCAATCTACCATAAGGTGCAAAGGGCTTAGTGACGAAGGACGGTGCCTAATGTTCCCATATGCACTCTTACCAACAAGCGCCAGCTTCGAACGCTAATCGGCAGATCAACATGATTATCTGATGCCTGACCCTGGCAGGCATATCAAACTGATTGAGAAAATAGGTGTATCAAACCGATCATGTTGGATCCTCTACCCACATGATGATCCAATGATTATCCGAGCTAAAAATTGCTGATTTCGATGTAGGGCGAATCTTGATTGATACAAGCAGTTTGGTGACAAACCTTTTACGAGATTGTTATGTTTAGAATACAAGTAATAATAATATCTGGTAAAACTCAGCAAGCATCAACCTATTAGGTAATACACTTTGCTCGCTTTTTCTGACCAAAAAAAGTGGCATAAATGCACAAGTATCTAATCATCCTTAGTTGTCCTTTCCATGCAGTAGGTTGTCAATCCCCTGTTGAGCAAAATCATTCAAACACTAAACCAGCCTACCCTTTGATGGTTGGTATACCAAGAGAAAAACAGAATGCGAAATTGAATGAAAAGAAGAGCCCTTACCCGAGCTCGCATGTGTTGTCTAAATATGATTCTTGTTTTTAAACACTGTTACTATTCCCTTTTCCCCCCCATCATTCCGTTCGTCCTATCCTCTGTACATAGTCTTCAACATGTGTTGGCATGTCATAACTGATGACATGCTCAATATCTGGAAAATATAAACCCTTTGAGACAACATCAGTGGCAACTAATACATCTTTTTTCCATGCCTTGAATGAAGAAATGGCATACACACTCTCTTTTTGATCCATCCCTGCATGAATTCCCACTGCTTCCACTCCTTTTATTAGAAGAAAATACAGAACACCAGCGCCATCAACACAGTAGATTAGAATGGCTGGTGCAGTCTTTTGTAGACACTCAAGAAGGCAGACATTCTTAGACTCTTCCTGCACAAGCACAACTTGCTGATGCACACTAAGGTTTGCAGTTCCAGCTGTTCCCGTATTTACAGTGACATGTTTTAGCAAAGCACATTTTGTAAAGTTCAGAATTTGTGTGGGCATGGTGGCTGGACATAATAGAGTTTGGTGTTGACCTTTAAAGTGGTCGGAAACTTCTCTGATGTCATACTCAAAGCTCACCAATCTATTAGCCTAATCTAAAGTTAGAAATCTTCTATGATCCAGAATCATTCTTTTCAGTTTGAGTATCTCCATCAACCTCCTAGGATTAGCCACAACAATATGAACACCTTTGTTCACAATCTCCAACTATGACTTCATACCCATACCACCCAGACAGAGCAAAGACCTTATCACTGGATATCTAGCCTCTCTCATGGGAGTCAGAAATCCTTCCATTACTTCATAAATCTGCTTCGCGAGCTCCCTCGATAGACAAATAATCAATCCAATAGGCCCTTCATTTGATAAAATTGGCATCATACTCTCCGCTTGACATGCCAGCATAACCAATGGTAACACAAAAACCAATGTTTTCCTGAGCCTATAGACGCAACACTAATCATATCCCTCCTAGATAAAATCACTGGAAGACCTTGCACATGAATGGGGGTCGGTTAAACAATGCCCTTGGCTTTCAATGCCTTCAAAATTGGTTCAGGAAACCCCATCTCTTTGAAACTTACAACAGGTGGTGGAACATCTTCACCATTAACTACGATATTCCAATGCTTTCTAATCAAATCACAATGCTCATTCACCAATTCACCAACTAATTTTAATGTCTCTTTCTCCTGTTGCATCATTTTTTTTTTCTTCATATTATGTACTGTTTACACCATAATCAACCGACCATGCCTAGCCCCAGAGGACCAATGCACGGACAGAAGTCATGACCTATCAAAGGCAACAAATTGCCTGCCGAAACTCCTAAAATTGCATAACCTAGAACCATGGACACGTGTTGCCCCCACAACAACTTGCATGAAGTCTCACATCAAAACTTTAAACAAACTCCCACTTTCACTTTCTTATAAAAGGAATAGTGCCCAGGTAAAAGGGGTAAGAACTTTTACCTTTACCGTTACTCTGCCAAAATTACCAGATAGTCATCACTTGTTGACTTAAGTATCGGAGAGTTTTCGGCAGGCACCACACCGGTGTCCGAAGCTTGACGATTGCTTATTCTTTGCTATTTTTTGCAGGATCCCTCTATATCGAAGGTCCACAACCTTCTCCCCATGCTGGAGATGCAATACTCCTTTACTTAAGTTGACATTCCCAAAAATAGCATCAATAGTTTGACACCGTCTGTGGGATTCGACTTCCAAATCCCAAATCTCTACTAGTTTCCCTGGCTCCATTTCCCATCCAATCTCGTCGTCTCTTCTACCCCTCGCACTCCGTTATGCCAAGTGAAGCTGGTCTTGATACCCAACCCCATACTCCTTGTAGGGATTTCTCCCGAAAGACACCTTCGGTTGATATGCCCCTCCAAACCGAAATGGAATGCCTCCGTACCAGCGTAGCAAAGATAACAGAGAAATACGAACAACTCCGTACCAAAAATGCCGAATTGGACCACGACTACTGAAACTTGAAGCGTAATTGGGAGAACACTCACCACTAATTCACCCAGCATGACCTCACCCAGGGTGTTGAATGCACCGAACTGAACCAACCAGTCTTCTCCTATCACAGTGCCCCGATCCAGTCTAGGCTTGACAAAGGTAGACGCCATCTTCATCTAGAGGAGACTAAGTTGCGGCTTCTTCACATCTAACCACAAAGGGATTGGCCCTATGCCCCAACCAATATCTACAAGGATTGCAGGGACCGCATCTCGGAGAGCCTATTCCTATCCATGTCGACCTCGATGACCTAAGGATGGCATACCTAGGTCCTCTACCGAAGCCCACCTGCTTCCCTACCCAGGAAGGGATGGGAGACTCAGACGATTAGGAACCTTACCATCCTGAAGTTTAGGATCCTTATCATTTTGAAGCTTTCGCGGAATGGGAAATTTATCCATCGCCACCAAACCAACACAACAAGTCTTCGGCACCCGATGCTCTCCCTCATGCCGACTCTGCCATGTGACTCCTCATCGAGAAAGTCCGTCGTCTCGAGAACGAGCAACACTGCAACTATCAACCTCTTTAGACGAAGCTATGCCTTGGCCCTACTGAGCGTATCCTTAACTATCGTCAGGAGAAGGACATTCAGCCACTTCGTATCTCCTTCTACAATGGTAAGGAGGATCCCCTAGCCCATATCCACTCTTTTCAATCTGCCCTAGACTGCAAGGGTCTTAGTGATGAAGGCATGTGCCTCATTTTCCCCTCCACCCTATATAGTGCTGCTCTTAACTAGTTCTACCAGCTGAACCCACGCACTATCAACTCCTTTGATAGCCTGAAGCTGACTTTCCTCGAACATTTCATGATTCAAACTGATCGTCTGTACTCCGCGAACAATCTATATATGCTTCGACAGGGTGAAGACAAACCCCTGCGTGAGTAAGCTGCCCATTTCTGCCATGAGTATTCAAGCTACCCGGATATAGACAATCGAGCTGCCTTCGGCGCCTTCAAGAGTGATCTTTCTGAATTAAACTTTTGCTATCTGGTCCACAGCAACCCATGGAACACTTATGCCGAATTGATGAAGCAAACAACCATCCATTCTAAGGCTGAGTACTTTAACTCTAAGCGTGACCTTGCCAACCAGTCGCAGACCATCTTTAGCGATCCCCCCACAAGCTTCAGCACCCACTCCCACCAAACCCAACCACTAAGCTCCTGCTCCTGACAACCAGAGTGCCTAAAACCCCAAGAAGAATGATGGCTACCAGTGCTCCTTCAATAATGGAAAGAGCGGCAGACACTTTAACCATCCTCAATCTCAGGACAACAACCCCCCAAAGACACACGATTGTGCCCCTGCTCCCTTTCAAGCCCAAACTTAGGTTCGAGGTGTTCACAACATTGAACACCACCTATGAAAATATTTTGGTCAATGAGGCTCCTATTATACCCAAACCCCCTCCCCGAAGACCTACCAATAAGCCTATGTCGAACATCAACGTCTTCTACTGTTCTCACCAATTGAACGGCCATGATACATAATCTTGCATCGCCTTGCGCAACATTATTGAAGGCCTCATTCATGAAGGCAAATTATACAAGTACCTCCACAACATTCCACCTCCCCCAAACCCCCACCAGCGCTAGATTAACATGATCTCCACATCAGCGGCAGCCTTACTCTGGCTGGAACGTCCAACAAACTCCATCAAGCATTATGTCTAATCTTTCTATGCATACCAAGTCTTCAGCACCGAGCATGGGCGCATGCCGAACATGCCCAGAACAGGCTGGGCCCCTATTACTTTCAGTGAAGAGGAGCGTGGCGTCATCTTTCCCCATGATGACCTGCTGATCATTTAGGCAGACATCTCCAACTTCAATGTTGGGCGTATCTTGGTCGACACCGGTAGCTCAGTCAGTGTCATGTTTGCAAAAGCCTTCAACTAACTTTAGGTCCCTAACCACCTGCTTGATCGAAGCATCACGCCTTTTGTAAGCTTTTCTGGTGATGTTGTCCAACTCATTGGAAGCATTCACCTCCCTACCTCAATTGGTTCAGCACCCCAACGGGTCACGGTTACCACTCACTTCCTAATCATCGATTGTCCCACAGACTACAACATCATCCTTGGCATAAATGAAGGTCTTCATATCCACACACATGCTGATGCTGAAATTCCCTACTCTTCAGGGCACGGGCACTGTGCGAGGTGACCAACTTGGCTCCCGAAGTTGTTATGCTTCGGCGGTCAAATCCACCAATAGGCCCCCTCGACGTGAAGCTTTTTCGGTGATCACAGCTCCACTTCCTCCTCGCACTGGCATTGAACAACCTAAGGAACCTATGGAAGAATCTTTTGATTTTGAGCAAGATAATGATGACGAACTAGCTCAACTCGAAAATGAAGAATTGTTTGAATATGATACTGAAACTAGCTCAGTGGAGAGGTTGGTGATGAGGGTGGATTTGGAACAGGGGGTGGCAATGGGTGATTGCGCATGCAGTGGCTTTGTAGTGTTAGGTTGGGGAGGCTTTAGTTAAAACCAGCCAAAAGGTTTGGTTAAAAGCGTTAAGGGAAAAAGAAGAAGAAAAGAAACACATGTTGTTTTTTAGACAACAGGGGAACATTTAATATCCTTAGTTTTTATTTTTATTTTTAAAAGATAGGGGTCAATTGAAAATTAGGTACAAGTTCAAGGAACAAATCGCCAGTCTAGCCTAGAGAAAAATAAAATGCAGTAATAAAAAACAAAATCGAGGCAAAATACAATAACCAACAATGTATATTACCATTTTTTAATCAAAACCTTAGAGCATCTCCAACAGCTTCTTCAACCTCAGTCATTAAAGCTGCAACCACTTTCTCTTTCTTCAAGACTAGTAAGTTGACTCTGGCTCTTCAAACGTTTAATTTTACTTTGGAAAAACAAAATCTACCTTAAAAATGTTAAAAACATGCATTTTTTATTTTTCATATAATAAATACATAGACATTTTTCACATGTTTTCATATTTTTTATTCTTTTCCATGATATTACATCAATTGAATTGAAGAGTCTGTCGGAGCAAAAATTATTCAAATAGCAAATAAGACTTTTCAAATTGCCACTTAGATCAACAAACTTCATTTTGACAAATTTTATTTGCTTACATGCTCTTTATACAATATACAAATTGTAATAATTGACTTCAAAATGAATAACATTATTAGGATTTCTTTCAATTCCAGTTTTATTTTTATCCAACTTGCCCCACTTTTCATGTAACTTCTATCCCCTTTCTGACATGACACTCACATAAAGTGTGAGCAATTTGTTCTGTGAAACTTTATGCTTCCACGAATCTCCCTCCAAAATCTGGACATCCGGATTGTTCTTGAAATTAGAGATGATAATTTCGGGCATGACTCGTTATACGATTCGAAACCCGCAAGAGAATTTAGCGGGTTCAACCCGCATGATTAAAATTTGGGTCATTTTCAGGTCAACCTGCTATGACCTGTTTAATAAACTGGTGAGTTTTGGGTCAACCTGCAAACCTGCTAAAATACCTATGTAACCCATTTAACTAAATGGGTCATGGCGAGTCAACCGCTAAAATACATATGTAACCTGCCAACCCACTAAAATACCCATGTAACCCGCCAACCCGCTAAAATACCCGTGTAACCCGCCAACCCACTAACCCGTTTATTTGTTTATTCTTCATCTTTCTAATTTTTTATAATGTCTTTTAGTTGATACCACTTAGCGGGTCAACCCGACACGACCCGAAACCCGCACGAGAACTTAACGAGTCAACTCGTGCATGCACATTTATTAAACGGGTTGGATTTAAATCAAGCATTCATGACACGTATATAATCTTAACACAGCACGACCCATTGTCAGCCCTACTTGAAATCCTAGGACACTCATTCATCTGAAAAAGGGAAGAAATCCTAGGGCAATGTTTCCCAGTCGTCAGATTAATCTACCCGCTAGATGCACAACTGTACAGATTTTATTTTATTTTTTAATAAAAAAAACCGCAATGATTAACTGTACATTACTGGCGGCGGTGGTGGAGCATAGAAAGTGCTCCCACCAAATCCAATAAACCACCTCTCTCTCTCTCTCTCTCTCTCTCTCTCTGTTTATCAATTTACCTATCTGGGATTTGTTTTTTTGTTTTTTTTCCCCTATCTGCAGAAAGAGCTCTCCATCTTCTTATTCTTCTCCTTAAGCATTTTCCCATTTTCCCAAAGCAACCAGAGGTTAGACAGAGAGTCTGAGAAATTAAAAGAGGTGCTCAGTGCTCTGAGTCGGTTGAAAATTAAATACCCAGAAAAAAGAGATAGGTAAAAACCATTAATCTGGATATTACTTTGTAAAAGCTTTCTTCTTCTTCTAGCTTTTCTCTTATTTTTCTGTTTTGGTGACATAACCAAAGGCCAGAGCTGCTTCATCTTCATTTGTTGGCATTTGCCTTGTTCTTTTTTTAGTAATGCCGTTTTCACTGTGACTGGTTTAGTGATGCCGCCAAAAAATTCTTGAATGGCTGATGCCTGATAGGGCAATGAAGCCTTTCAGCATTTCCGAAGATCAGACAAAGGCAGCGGTCAAAGAACTTCTGAAAGTCTATGCAAACAGCTTGGGAGTTTATTATTGATGAAAATTAGACTTTTGCTGGACTTTGTTCTGGACCAGAAGCCAGAGGGGGAAAAGGTTTGTTTTTACCTTATTTTTTCTTCTTCTTCATGTTTTAATAAGATTTTGCTTTTTAATTTTTTATTAATTATTTTAGTGTTTTGTTTATTCATTGCTTTTCAAGATTTTGTTTTTATTTATTTTTCATATATTATATATGTCATAGAAGAGAAATATTGGAATATCTATTTAAATATATATTTTTTATTTTGTTATACTTACTGGGCATCCTTATTTGCCCTTTAAAATGGAAAAGGAGCTTTGATCCATGAATCAAAGGTGAGCATTTCTTGCTGTATTATGTATAATAATAGTCTCTATGCCCCATATTTCTGTTTATTATTATTACAAATTATGGGTGGGTTGTTTGTTCTATGTCTTGTAATTACTTATTATCTATCTTTTGCCCTAGAATTGGTTTTCATTTTCTGTTTAGGTCCTTCTAGGCTATGAGCTTCTTATCCTGTGTTATGTTTTTCATCTTTTGCCCAAAATATTCTTTATGAGGTAAGTAAAAGTTGTGTGTATTTCTCTCCTCCTCTGTTTCATGGTTCATCAAATGTAGTTTTCCTTCCTTTTTTATATTTGGAAAATTATTAATTTTTGATCTGTTTTTTTGTGCTGAAATTTCAGTTGATCTGAAAATTATTAATCTATGATGGTGCATCATCCTCAGCCTCCAATAACCACAAAAAACGGAAGCCCAGACTTGGCAGATCCCTCTGTCGTTGTCTTTGTGTTAAGGTATACATTTACTAGGGGTTTAATTTCAGAATTTCGATTGCCTCTTTTGATTTTTGTTTTGTTTAATTAATTTCGGCAGGCCCTGCAAAGTACCGATTTCAGCTGAGATTGGAGAAAGATTGGCTTGCTATGAAGGTTAGTAATCAATGGGGCTGTGTATCATTAATGATGTTTAGTGGTTGTGAAATATATATATAGCTGTATTTTTCAGTTCATAGTTTTGCTAAATGTGGTTGAGAAAAAAAATTGCACACCTCAATGTTGAGATTGCTTCGTTAAAAGTTGTTTGTCTTAATATAGTTGATTACCATATGTTTATATATATTTCCCATGGCATCTGATTTTTCATATGATTTGATTATCTATTAGATTATTTCTTTTTCTTTTTTTTTTGGTGGGGTGTTGGGGTTTAAAGAACACACAAAAGGACCTGCAGTTTTTAAGCTATCCATGGTCCATCTTGATTCCTTTTTTTCCTTATTGTATAAAAGGAAATAGAATTAAAAAAATCTATGTTCAAAATTATCCATGATCTATCTACCTCATATCAGCTGAGTTTGGGTTGAAGACAGAACCATGCTAAAATCATGCCTTTTCTCTGCTTGTGTGTTCCTGCATTATCTTTGTTATCATGCTTGATTGTTTTCTGTGGACTTTGATTCTTCTTTGTTACCATGCTAGAAACTACTTGGAGATGTCACTGAAAAAAGTAAATGAACTCAGCTTGAAAGTGATAGAGGGCTTCATTACCAATGCTGCTTCCAAATTGTTTGAGCAAGAAATACGTGAAGTGGCGAGTTTATGGATTAGGAATGGGTGTTCCTGATGAATCCAGTTATGGTTAAAAGTTTTGAGTCTGAAAACATGAATCTAAAACAGATTTATATTTGTTTTCTGCATTTGGTTTGTTTTCCTAATTGGGTATTTCGGCTTCTAGTATGGGTTTCTCTGGTTCTCATAATTTTTGGTTATTTCGTTTGCTCTCTCCTAGCCCTGTATGCTAGTAAAAATTATTCCTTAGTGCTGCAATTTTCTATGAATTGCATGATTTTCCAAAGAGGAATCATATCCTATAAAAAGGGAAAGAAAAAAAGAGAGGAATAAAAGTTTGTTGAGATGTGTGTGTGTGTGTGTGTGTGCCTGCGCATATGTACATATATATATATAGAGAGAGAGAGAGAGAGAGAGAGAGAGAGAGAGAGAGAGGTGCATGTTTTTGATCCCCTGCACGAGTTTGTCATTGTTCTTTGTTTTCATTGGTTATTTAAGTAACAAATAAGTAACAGCATTCAACCCAAAATTACTTTTGCGATTTCTATGTCATATTTATATCTTGCTTTATGTGTGTGCTCAAATTATCTGTTCCTTCAATTTTTGCTTTGCCAATGGTTCTGCAAATTCAGCCTGTCACCCCAGCCTACCCCTTGTTGGTTGCTTGACTGTCAAAGCTTTGCTTAGTTCTAGATTCCCTTTGTACTGAAATAGGGAGCTAAATGTATGGTTCTTTCTGAAGCCTATGTATGTATTTATATGGCGAAGCTTATATTGAGTGATGAAGTAATGATTTATTCATAGGAGAATCAAGAATGAGCTTAGTTAATTTGAATAAGATTCCCCTGAAACGTGTCCAGAGGCCTGCTATATTTAATTTGGTTTTCTTCTTTCTCCTTTTATCTTGTGTAGAAGATAATTAAAATGGGTATGAAAACATTCATCTCGCTCCTTTCTGGCAGGTAGAAATGAGAAAGAATGACATGCTTTGCTGCCATGGCCCCTCAAGAGAAGAATTTTCAATATCAAGATGGATGAGTGATATTCTTTCCTGTTCCTAAATTTATAATATGTTTGGTTCATATTATGGTTTACCAACTTGGTGTAGAGTCGGTTGACTGTAGTTGTGTAGATGTAGCTAGTAATATCAGCTAGAATTTGTGAACCATCATGATTAAACTATTGTTCAATTGCATAGGTTATAGAATTTGTATGGTTTTTTCTAATTAGCTGACCCAAATTATGATATAGTAATGTATGGTTTTGCAGTACAATATCAAATATTACTGTGTGGTTGGAATTGAGCACATTGAGAGGCAGTTCTTGGCCAGTATGTAACTTCTCTGTAAGTAAGGCCAGATATCCCTTAATGAAATGGTTTTCATTTTCTGTTTAGATCAAGCTATGAATTTATCCTGTAGTATGGTGTATTGAGAAAAAATGCATGCCTCTCTTTCTTTCCTTTTAATCTTTGTTTCAGGGATAGGCCTTGGGTATCATTTAGACGCTAATCAAACAGAAGAAGAAGAAGAAGGAAGAAGGAAGAAGGAAGAGAATGAGAGAGTCACAGATGTAGACGAAGTCATGGTTTTTGCTCTGTGGTTCTGGCTATGGCTCAGAGAGAGAGACTTTGTGAGAACCTGTGAGACCGTTCGGGCTCTTTGGTTTTATCGGATAGGAGAGCTGGGCTTTGAGCTTCTCGTCTACACAAGAGGACAGGTCCAATCTTGGCTGTTGACTGATGGTAGGTAGGAATTAGGAAATGCTCTCCCATCCATTAAAATAGTATTAATGGGTTTTGGGTAATGAAATGTTTGGGTGACAAAAAGCTGTACAGCCTAAAAAAATATAAAGAATCAGAAAAGAAATATCAATTTTGAATGAAGCTGTACAGCCTAATGATATATGGATGAATTTTCAATTTTCAATTTTTTTAAATAAAAAATATTATTTTAATCGTCGTATCAGTGCCGTACCCGTATCCTACTTTTTGGAGATTTGCCATATGAACGTATCGTATCGTATCGCCGCATTCGTATCCGTATCTGTATCCGTGCAACATAGCATATAACTAACACACCTGTTTTTCTTTCTTGCAAAATATTCTATACGATGTAAGTAAAAGTTGTGTGTATTTCTCTCCTCCTCTATTTCATGGTTTATCAAATGTAGTTTTCCTTCCTCTATATTTAGAAAATTATTAATTTTTGATCTTCTTTTTTGTGCTGAAATTTCAATTGATCTGTTTGTTGATTGTTGCCTTTTTCTGCAGTGTTCTGGGTTTAATATGGAATATTGGAGATTTTAAAACATTTCATTTATTCATCAACTTGAGGTAACCATAGAGCTGTAAAATGGATCTAATGAAATTCAATTTGCAAAGTATGTCCTTGAGCATGCTCCATGTTTTAAGCAAATGACAGTTTTTCATTCACCTCAGCAGTCTACTGCTATAAGGAAGATATTGAAAAACCTGATGGCTTCCAGTGCCAAAGTTGTATTTCTGAAGGATCAAAAAAGAGGAACATGAAAGTGAAGGAGGACAAAGGGTGGTCATATACAAGATAAAGGGCAGGGGAGGCCAAAGAGGAGATCTTTGTTTATGAACCCAACTTAATTAGCCATTTGGATTTCTCCGACTTGCCTGCCAGCATTTGGATTTGTTTCCTTCTAATTCCTTTAGAAAATCTATGATGGTGCATCTTCTACTGACTTAATCACAGGCATGACAATTCCAATGCTTAGAATATCTTTAATAACATTTTTCAGTACTTAACACCGACAGAATTGATTTTGCAGTTTAAATGCACGTTCCTCATTCATTAGTGGTTTCGGTTATGGCTGTGCATTTCCTGCATTACTGGTTTTGTTATGTCTTATGTTGCTCTTATGCTGTTGTGCTTGGTGATGTTCTAATTGGATGCTTTTGGTTACCTCTCTTGCCTCTCGCTGTATCTCAAACCCAATGTCCTAATCATCGATCTTCTCCACACACACACACACACACATATATCCTACATATGCATGTAAGAGAAGTCTCAAATTTTATTTTAATGTTGCAGTTCTGTGCTTATCTTTCGTTGTAAGAAGTTGGGTTGTATCTTTTAATTACAGTTTCTTTAACTAGTTTTGGATCTTTCATTGTCCTATTAGTTTCTATCTACATACTCTTGCTCATGGTTTCTTTAACTAAGTTTGGATAATATTTTGTTTTGTTTTGTTTTTGCATTACCTTGCCTTTTTTTTTTTCGCAACTCAAAATGAGACCAATTAAGGATGGAAAAACAGAGCTCCTTGAAAATGAATGGCTGATTGAGATGCGAGTGAATTGATAAGCTTTGATCTCAAAGACCTTGCTACTGCTGCTAAAAAGCTTGTGAACCATGTCATCTATCTTGGCAGCTGAATCTTGGACTTTGTTGGTGTGAAAATATATGAAGAATAGGGTTTGTATTGAGTGAGTGAAACAGTATACAGAGGCTTGTGTTTTATACAAGTAAAAGAAAGCTATTCTAGGAAAACAGAGAAGCTATTCTGGTAAACAGAACCTATTTATGCTGATTACAATTCGATCCTACAACTACTCCTAATTAGATCATAATCAGATCATTGACTATTTTGTTTCCTTTTACAGTTGGAGGTATATTATTGCACAACGTTAGTTTAACACGACTTATTATAGATTATTGGACAATGTTGGGGTTTAATTTCAGAATTTCGATTGCCTCTTTTGATTTCTGTTTTGTTTAATTAATTTCGGCAGGCCCGGCGAAGTATCGATTTCAGCTGAGATTGGACAAAGATTGGCTTGCTATGAAGGTTAGTAATCAACGGGGCTGTGTATCATTCATGATATTTAGTGGTTGTGAAATATATATATATACACTTATATTAGCTGTGTTTATAAGTTCATAGTTTTGCTAAATGAGGTTGAGGAAAAAAATTGCACACCTCTATGTTGACATTGCTTCATTAAAAGTTATTTGTCTTAATATAGTTGATTACCACATGTTTATATATATTTCCTATGGCATCTGATTTGATTATCTATTAGATTATTTCTTGGGGGGTTTTAAAGAACACACAAATGGACCTGCAGTTTTTAAGCTATCCATGGTCCATCTTGATTCCTTCGTTTCCTCATTGTATAAAAGGAAATATAAATGAAAAAAATCTATGTTCAGAAGTATCCATGATCTATCTACCTCGTAACAGCTGAGGTTGGGTTGAAGACAGAACCATGCTAAAATCATGCCTTTCTCTACTTGTGTGTTCCTGCATTATCTTTGTTTTGTTTTCTGTGGACTTGGATTCTTCTTTGTTACCATGCTAGAAACTACTTGGAGATGTCACTGAAAAAAGTAAATGAACTCGGCTTGAAAGTGATAGAGGGCTTCAGTACCAATGCTGTTTCCAAATGGTTTGAGCAAGAAATACATGAAGTGGTGAGTTTATGGACTAGGAATGGGTGTTCTTGATGAATCCAGTTATGATTAAAAAGTTTTGAGTCTGAAAACATGAATCTAAAACAGATTTATATTTGTTTTCCTAATTGGGTATTTCGGCTTCTAGTATGGGTTTCTCTGGTTCTCATAATTTTTGGTTATTTCGTTTGCTCTCTCCTTGCCCTGTATAGTGAAAATTATTCCTTAGTGCTGCAATCATATCCTATAAAAAAGGAAAGAAAAAAGAGGAAGTATATCGGTCTTTCCATCTTGAGGAACATGTTAATAGAGGAAGAAAAGTTTGTTGAGATGTGTATGTATATGCGCGCGCATATGTACATAGAGAGATAGAGAGGTGCATGTTTTTATCCCCTGCACAAGTTTGTCATTGTTCTTTGTTTTCATTGGTATTTTAAGTAACAAATAATTAACTGCATTCAACCCAAAATTACTTTTGCAATATCTATGTCATATTTATATCTTGCTTATGCGTGTGCTCAAATTATCCGTTCCTTCAATTTTTCCTTTGCCCAATAGTTATTGAAATTCAGCCCACTTGCCCCACCCTACCCCTTGTTGGTTGCTTAACTGTCAAAGCTTGCTTAGTGCTAGATTCCCTTTGTACTGAAACAGGGAGCTAATTGTATGGCTCTTTCTGAAGCCTATGTATGTATTTATTTGATGAAGCTTATATTGAGTTATGAACTAATGATTTATTCATAGGAGAATCAAGAATGAGTTTAGTTAATTTGAATAAGATTCCCCTAAAACGCATCCAGAGGCCTGGTGTATTTAATTTGGTGCTTTTAGTTCTGCCCATGGAACAAAGCTCAAATGGGCCAATTATGGATCCCTGCAACATAATTTTTTGTATTTAACTACCTTTCTGATCACTTGATCTGAATTTTGGATCACTTGAAATCTTATACAATAGTTTTACCTTCCCAATAGTTTAAGAAGACAGCCCAAATGCAAAAACTCCACGATTCTCAAGTGAACGCAGCGCTGAACACCTTCAAATCAAGAAGTGTTGTCTCACGTTTGACTTGTTTATGAACGTGGTTATTTTATTTAGAATCTGAAGGATGTAAGAAAGATAAATGGAACATTTAAGACGAAAAGTAGACAAGAGAAAGAGAGAAACCATATACGAATAACTAAAGATTAGCAAGAGAGCACTACTACAAAAAGCGAAAAAAAAAAAGGCAACGTAGAAAAGCTGCTGCGGCCTTACCTGCAGGGTGGGCGGTCTAAGTGAAAACATAGTACTTTTCATTCTGGTTTTTTAAAGAAAACGACGATTATAAAACCACACCCCGTGTATATCCTACCACCCTTTATGAGTACTTAAAAATAAGAATCAAATAAGCGGGAGGTTCCAAAAAAACTTTCTTTTGTGGCATTATATAATTAAGCTTTCATCCAGAGCGTCTTTTTTTTTTGAAGCTCGTTCATTCCTGCGTACGTATGTAAAATCAAAAATGGCATATGAAACGGCAATACGAGAAGTTAGGTGTCATCGACCGGCTGATAGTAAAGTCACGGAAACGTGATTTCAATAAAAACCGCCGTTTTTACTCATAAAATAAAACGACGAGGTTTTCGTATAAAACGCCGTATAATTACAAACAAATTCACTGCTTTAAAATAAAAAATAACGCCGTATTAAAATAATTTAAAACGACGCAGAATATAAATATATCGACGTCATTATTATATAGTTCTACGACGTTATCTTTAAATTGTACTATAAAATTTAACGTCGTATTTATTTATTTTATACGTCGTACAATTAAATTAAACCGTCGCCTTAATTTCAAATATATTACGTCTTATTTTTTAATTTCTAACGACGTTTAAAAAATATATTACGTCGCTAAAAAAATATATTACGTCGTCTTAAGTTACTAAGACGACGAGAAACGACGACAGTAAAACAAAAACAGTCGTTGTTTTTATTTTCTTATTTTATTTAAATCTCTCATCCAAAAAAGAAACTTTCATATTCCAGAATATTAATTTCCTTCGTTTTAAATTTCCCCCGGAAAAAAAAATCTTTTTACAACGCACTGTAATAGAAAAATAAACTGAAAGGTCAAGGGAAAAAAAATTCTATTCATAATTTAAAAATTCAAATCCACGTCGGTTATATTAAACGTGACGACGTTAAATGTTAGGATTTTACGTCGTAAAACAAATATTTCGTCGTGCTAGTTAAAAACGACGTAGTTATATGTAACCGCTTATTATTTTTTTGAAACGGTTTTATATGTATCAACTTTTCGACTTACACATGCACTGTTTCCAAACCCGATTAAAAATTTCAATCTTCCAGAGAAAACTTTTCGTCTTTTTTCTGTCAGAACACTGTCAGAGTATCTCATCGTCTTCCTCTCGTCTTCTTCGTCGTCTCTGAATCAATCGTCTTCCTCTTGCTTTCAAGGCACGCAAAAGGTAAGCTTTCATTTTCACTATTTGGGTTACTGTTTTGCATGCTCATACGTTTTTTGTTTGAAAAATCTTTTTACCTTTTTTCTGGCCAAAATCATTTTACTTCTTTCCAAGTTTGATAAAATATACAGACCAAGAGGGAAAGTTTCCAACTTTGGAGACAACTACCTCAACTAAATAAGACGACGGTAGTTCTTATTTACGTGGTTAAATATGTAGACCACGACGGTTCGTCAGTCGTTCTAGCGTCGTCTGAAAATTGACAAAATTGTTTTTAAAATAATTGTCTTTTTTTTATTTTCTTGTTTAATTGCAGGTTTGATTTCTCTGAACAATGGTTTTTGTTTTTCCCTTATTTGATAAAATATAAAGAAAAAGAAACTAGGGTTGTTATCTAATATAGACGACAGTATATCTTATTGTTTTACGTCGTGTGAATGTTAATACCACGACGGTTTATTACTATTGACGTCGTATGAACATAAATACCACGACGTTATATAAATAATGGTTTTTCCACGACGGTGTATTACTATTGACGTCGTGTGAACATAATACCACGACGTTATATAAATAATGGTTTTAAACATTTATTACGTCTGAGATTATTTCATTGCGTCGTTTAACATCATATCATACGTCGTATTTTATTAATAACCGTCGTTTGTGTTCTTAATCTTTTCTTGAAATATTTTCACTTGCAGTTTTATCTGTTAAAATGGTTTCTCAACAACAAACTAAGGATTCTGGCTCCAAGAAGCTTGGAATGGTATCTCCTCAGGACAAGTCTTCGAAGGAGATGAAGTCTTCAAAGAAGATGAAGTTTGCTTCATCATCTGCTGATACTGAACCAACAAGCCAGACAACAATATCTGATGAGTCAAAGACTGGCCGAGGTATGAGCACAATGCCTCGTGTTGTGAAGAGAAAGCTTCAGAATCTGAGGCCAATTGTTGAATACAATAAAAGGGGGAAAGGTATTGGCCAAGCTCATAGTGAAATGCAGTCGTACATTGGTGTCTTGGCACGCTCCAGAGTTCCACTTGTGGACAAGAAATGGTCCCAAATCCCCAAGGATATTAAGGAGCAGATATGGGAAGCAGTTGACATGGCTTTTGTCATAGGTCAAGGGGGCAAGAAATCTGTTTTAGCTTCTGCTGCCAAGAAATGGAAGGATTTCAAGTCTACACTAACGAGGCATTATATCCTTCCATACACCAATGACAAGGAGAAATTAAGCCAACCCCGGAAATATATAAATTCATAGAGAAAGCACAATGGGATGCCTTTGTAGCTTCAAGGCTTTCCAAAGATTTTGAGTCTGTGCATTCTCAACATGCACAGATTAGGGAGAAACTCGAGTACAATCATCAATTGTCTCGAAAAGGATATGCTGGATTGGAGGATCAATTGGAGGAAACCATGCCTGGGGTAGAAATTGATCGATCTACCTTATGGAAGAGAGCTAGACAAGACAAACATGGTAACATCCCCGATCCAAAGGTGGCAGAGAAAGCAAAATTAATTGTAAGCCTACTCACTCTGTTTTAAATTTTNAATTGGGGTGAGGAATATCTCCCAAGTAAGTTCTTTTCTTGCCTCAGACTGGTGAGGACTTTCACAATTTATCTCAGTATCAAATGGCTATTCTGGCCGGAAATGCTTAATATAAGTGAGATTGTTTCAGGCAGAACTGCCTTTTACAAACAATAATTATTCATATCGACTCTAGGGAGGTTAGAAAATGGCTGGAACTCCGATTCTGCTTGGATGGAAGGTTCCAACTTGGGCTGGATTGGACGCGTCTGGGTCTACCTGTCCTATTTATGACTTCAAATGCTAGACTGGTTTTGGCAGAGCTTTATCTTCACTTCCGCTCCGTGAGGCCTTCTGAGTAGGCAGAACTACAACTTCCTCAGCTTAAAAGGGGCAGAATTGGCTATTCTCGATAATCTGGTAGACTAGGGATTGCACTACGAAAGAGTTGTTCTGCTTGAACAAGACTCTCCATTAATTTTGCTGAAGTCTCCACGTTTCGTGAAAACTCAAAACTCTGCTTGACTTGGCTTTTGCTGAACCAAATTTGTAACGAGAAATCTCGTTTTGAAGGACTTATTTTCTAAATCTGAACTTTGGGATTTTGATCTAAGGCTAACTTTTCTTAGGATTCAAGTGAGCTTTTGGCTTTTTTTGTTGTTGTCTTTTTTTTGATTGATGATCATCCCTTTCTTCTTTGCCTACTTCTGTTTTTTATAAGCGATCCTCTCTTGGAGGTGATTTTAAACTTTAATAATGGGCGGCAACAGATCTCCCAAAACGTAAAGCAGAAAAGATTTTATCAATTATGGCAGATAGGCTCCCAGTAGTCTTTTCCATAGCAATCCCTTCCCTGGTTTCCTGGGCGGCTGTTTCTTTGTTTTAACCAACGCCACCGCCTATGCTTCTTATGGCGGTTTGGTTTCTTTTGTGTCTCCTGAGTAATTCCTTGTTTCCCGTTCTAACTCTGTAATCCTTTGGAAGATGGCGTCTCGTTTTGGAGAGAAAATCTCTGAATATAGATGGGTCTTTTTGATCTTCTGTTTTGGCAGTTTTTCAGAGACGTCCCTTCCCATATAAAGAATTTTTAGTTTAAAAATGCTGACTTTCAAAGCTGAGGTAGCCACGTGAATGTGTTTTTTAGTCTTTTGGGCTTGAGTTTTAAACAAATATCTTCGTGGGCTGATCTTCAAATGCCCAATATGGTAGTTTTCTATGCTTTTGGGCTTTCTAGGACTGGGTAAGTGATTTCATCACGGGCCTGTTTCTGGATCTTTTGGTATGTTAAATTTAGGCCCAAACAATTACATATTAACTAAGTAAGAGCATCTACAATCATGCTCTCTATTTTTTAGTTAAAATTTAGCTAAAAACATATGAAAATTATTTTAGAAGCTCTCTATAAAATTTTAACTCCACTCATACGCTCTAGTTTAAGAAGTCATAAATGCTATAACTTTTTTTTAATTGGTCCATCCTTATAAATAAAAAATAATATAAAAAATAGTTAGCATTAATTAAAGGTTTAAAATACTCATAAAATAAATCAGCATTAAATTATAGGGAGCCACTAGGAATTTTTTTTATCTCTTTAGACTTATGAGCTCCTAGAAGTCTCCATATTTTTAGGAGGTGGATAGAGAGCATGGTTGGAGTTGTATTTTTCTAATTCCTCCCTAAAATTTGTCTAAGGAACATGGTTTAGGGAGCCCATTGTGGATGCTCTAAACAATGCCTTTGCAATATCGATCCTATTAAATTCTGTCATTTATCTTTATTGGTCTGGCTGGAACAATATTTTGAATGGTCTAATAAACAGAATTATAAAGCTTACTCGTTTGCTTGCGTAAGGACGTATAAACCTTCAAATTTTAGGGGGCATGTCAACGCCCTAAAAAATAGTCTGCATTGACATTCAAGGTATCATGATGCTTAATGGTTTTGATCATTTAACCAATCTGTGTTGCTAGGTCCATCGTCACGAAAAAGTCTTCGTCTCATAACATCCCTCCGTTCTAGCTTCCAAAATTGTTTTGTTTCAAGGGACATATGGCTTGTATCCATGGCCATAGTTTCCCGATCCTTCTTCTCAATGTTTTCTTGGTGTACATACTCCCTTTCTTGGAGTACATACTCCCTTTCTTTTGCATATTCTAGTTGAATTGCCCTCTCGTCTTCTTGGGTTTTCATGTCTATTTCAATTCTCATGACGCTTTACCTTGCAATTTCCTCCAAATATTTAGATGCATTATTGGTAGAATTACTCCCTCTCTTCACCTTCGCCGCCTTCCTCCCACTAGGCCTCAGCTCCCTTTGGATGGGTGAGTCTTGACTCATCGGGGAATCCATAGGCGAATCCGATGCCGGTGAATCATGGAGTGGTGTCTCGTTTAACACCACCGTCGGACCTGTTGGAATAATTTGGAATCTCTTACAATTCTTCACCACCTCCCAACATTGGGTATGGTTGAAAGTTTTTTTGCCTTGCCCAGTAGCACCATACCACATTTGTGCTTGCATAATCTATATATATAAAAAAAAACAAATTGGAAATGCAAGAAACTTTAAAAAAATATTGGCAATGCAACAAATATAAACAAAATAATGGGACTGCAAGAAATTTTAACAATTTATTGGAAATGCAAGAAATATTAACAAACTATAGAAATTGCAAGAAATATTGAAATAAATATTGGAAATACAAGAAATATTAACAAAATATAGAAATTGCAAGAAACATTTAAATAAAAATTAATAGGACATTAAAATTAATAAAACAAAAATTACAAATAATTTACCTCATTACTAAGATTTTCCCCGCTTCTATGGTTGTCCATCGCTTTTGCCAAGACATCTCTCCATTTCGCCACTCTTTATTGAGAATTTTTCACCTACTAAATAATGTCATTTCCGTATGGGTCGAACCCGATCTTTCACAAAATTTGGCATGAATTTTTTTCCACATATGACAGAATTTCATCTCATTGCCCGAGACGGGACAATGACTAATTTGGACCCAACACTCACACAACAAAACATCTTCCATCATGCTCCATGCCCCTCCGGTTTCGATAGAAGAAGCCATAATATGATAGATAAAAACAAAACTTGAAAGTGAAAAAAAATATTGAGTAGAAAGTGAATAATAGTTGAAGGAGAAGAAAATGTATGAGGATTTGGTGTTAAAAGTGAAGAGTATTGGTTGGTATTTATAGAAAAAAAAAATTCATTAAATTTTTGGTATTTTTTTATAAAAAATTTCAATTTTTTTAAAATTTTTTATTGAACAAAAATTGGCTGCCGTTAGATTGAAGGAATCAGATAGAAGAGCCCAGACTCCGAGACGTGGAAGCTAGCAGTTGGCGGTTACTGTAGCTCGAGCATGCAAATTTTTTTAACGTTGGCACATGCAATGCACGCGCAAACGGTGAAAAAAAATTCAAACCGCAAGGGCTGACACCAGGCTAGCGTCAACGATGATATCACCCAGCCCTCGGGCTAAACTCCACCTCAGGCCAGCCCAATCTGGTGGCCCCCACCTCCTGCCTGGACCAGCTTTTGTTGCTGGAACCCACTTTTTGGCCCTAACCAACCCCCCCGAGCATGAGCCCAGCCTTAGCTGCTGGAAATGCTCTTAGCAAAGGAGCCATTGTATGGTATAATTGTTAATGTGCAAAATGGTAAACTGATTTAGCATGTAATGGTTTTGTTTAGTGTTAATACTTAGCTCATAGGCTAAGCTCTTTATACTAGTCAACGGTTTGTTATGTCTCATAGGACTTGACTGGACAGGTGTCTTAATCCTACTGATAGTGTAGTTGGATGGTTGAGATTGAAGCTAGGAATTGTCTAGCTCTCTCTCTCCTCTAACGGCCGGTAAGATGAGCTGTGAGTGTAAATGATATACTGTGCCTCACTCTCACGAAATATACAAGTCATTACAGAGCATATTGTTCACTCACTCTCTTCTTCAATATTCCCAATTCTTCATTTTCCCATTAGCACAGATTAGCTTGTCAAACACTAACAATAATGACGCATGCTAGAAACAGAGCGGGTAAAACATTCGTGGTGAGTAGTGAAGAACTTTTCAAACATAAGTTCATAGAGTTTACTTTTGGTCCTTGGACATGTTGATTCCAGAGGTACCCAAGCTTGGCAAGGAAGCGGCATTGAAGGCCATTGAAGAGTGGGGCCAGCCCATTTCAAACATCACCCATCTCATCTTCTGCACAGCTTCCTGCGTCGACATGCCTGGCGCCGACTTTCAACTCGTCAAGCTCCTCGGCCTTGACCCCTCAGTTGACAGATTCATGATCTACCAACAAGGCTGCTTCGCTGGTGGGACTGTCCTACGCCTTGCCAAGGACGTCGCAGAGAACAACCCCGGGCCCCGGCGCACGTGTTCTGGTGGTGTGCTGTGAGATCACAACTACGTTTTTTCAGCCACCTTCTGAGAGTCACTTGGATGTTTTAGTAGGGCAAGCTCTATTTTCAGATGGTGCCGTGGCTTTGATTGTTGGTGCCAGTGCCGAGTCCAATGCTAATGAAAGCCAAGTGTTTGAGATTATGCCAACGAGAGAAACTATTGTCCCCGACTTCTGCCCTTTACTCGGAGCATGGCGTGGTGGCGCACTTGCGTGAAGTGGGTTTTGAGTATTATCTGTCACCACCAGATGTGCCAAAGTTGGTTTCTGCAAACATTGAGGACCTTTTGGTTAAAGGGTTTAATAAAATAGATGGGATTAATAATGATTGGAACTCCTTGTTCTATAGCATCCATCCCGGCGGACCGGCCATTTTAGACAAGGTTGAAGAAAAACTGGGTCTGAATGAGGGGAAGCTGAGAGCAATTAGGCATGTATTGAGCAAGTATGGGAACATGGGAGTTCCATCTGTTCTGTTTATTCTCGATGAGATAAGAAAGAAGTCAACGGAGGAAGGAAAAGCTACAAATGGTGATGGTTTGGAATATGGTGTTCTGATTGGGATCGGACCAGGGCTCACCGTGGAGACTGTTGTGCTGCGTGGTGTCCCTATTGCTACTGCTAATTAATTAAGGTGATTATTTTAATAATGAGCAAGCCAAATCATGGAATAAAATTCAGGATGAGAAGTCTTCTTTATTTTTCACATTATTACATAATTAATCTAACAATAATATTAGACACCAAATTTATGCACTAAAATTGAGTCCGGAATGGTGTGGCACAAGCCAAGTCATTCAATTTAAACTATTAAATTGCCATATGTATTTAAGATTGATTGATTTTTTTAATAAAATATTAAAAATAATAATAACAAGTGTAACCCTAAATTCCCACCATTAATTGTGTTATCTATCAGAGTGCATCACCACCATATTCCTCCACCATCCAACCTTTTGCTCGTCGCTGCACCATCTAGAGGTGTCAAACGAACCGTGTTGGGCCCGCCGTCCCATTTAAACTCATGCTTTTAATATTTTCGTGTCATACCGAGCCGGTCCATTTAATTTATCGGGTCATGCCGTGCCGACCCATTTAGCAAAATCATTTATCCCTGTCCGGCCCAAAGCCCATGTCCACATACATTGAAACGGGCTGGGCCGGGCTCATGCCATGCCCGTGCTCGTGCTCGTGCCTTACTCGGGCCCAAGAACCAACCCATTTAATTTGAATTTTGTTCACTTGATTTTTTTTTTCCACTAGATAATTCAAATTATAAACATTAAAAATATAATTAGAGGCAAGAAATGATGAACTATTTGAAAACATTAATCAATCAAACATCCAAACAATATGAAAGGGCGGAGGGCAAAAAGTGTCCAACTCCACAAAGTTCACTTCAACTTTTCATCTTTAAACAACTTATTATTTTATATGTGAATAAATGTCTTGCTTTGATTATAAGAGAAGCGTATATGTCATATGTACAAATTAGATATCAAGTCCAATGTTGTTTAATTAATTTGTAGTTGATATGTTTAATTAATTAAGGACACAAGTAATTTCCCTAAAATGAAAGACATCAAATATATGATTATGATTATAAAAATAAAATAAAAATTTAAAGAAAAAACCATATAAACAATGACATTAGATGTCAAATTATTGCATTTTGACTTTTGAGAAAGAAAAAAATGTTAAGTGGGCTGGGCTTGGGTTGTGCTTGAAGCGGGCTCGGGCCATGGGCCGGCCCGATCCATTGGACCACATTTTTTGATCCCGGCCCTGCCCAAGTTTTCGTGCCGTGAATTTAAACAATACTAATGTGATTCATCATTGATGGAAAAGAAATAGCATTACATTAAAACTACAATTGTTGCCGATGAGGTTTCATATCATGAAAATGCAGCATTATAGTAACATCCCGGCCCAAAATTTAATTTAATTTTATAAATTTTAAAAAGAAGGGACGGTTGTACCCTTAGGGTTTTAAAGTGGTTTAAGGTTCACTCTTTATTCAAGAATAGTTTTGGAAATTTTCTTGGTTCAATTGCATAGAGCTCCAACTCACAAGTTCATGGACATGTGTTGTGTAACACCCTAACCCAATAAATTGTTTCTAATTAATTATTTAATTGTGTCATTACATTTCTTCCCTTGGAGTAGGGGTACTTTAGTCACTTTTTGTTTGGAAAATAATTTGGGGAATTGAGTCTTGCTGTTGCGTAGGGCTAGTGAATACGAGTCCGTAGACATGCGGCACACTCAATTCTGATTTAAAACGAAGAAGTGATGATCTACGGAAGTGTAGTGGCACAACCGTAAATATCATGAAATTCCAATTTAAGTAACAGATCAGATTCCTTTTTATGGAATTTCTCTCTCTCCCCTGGCTTTTGCAACCCTCTCCACCTTCGCGAAACAGACTGGCTTGTTTGGCCGACATTTTCTCCTCCGTCTGACAACGGTCGGCAACACCATGTCCCACAAAACGTTCGTCTCTTTCTCATCTAAACATCCATACCCATTTCCACCTTTGAAACTCCAAGATTGGGGGCGATTTTGGACTGGAATCAAGCGAAGCCTTAGTTTCCTCGCTAGCAGTGTTCGTGCGATTTCCGGCTATTTTGGTGACCAAAATCATCGAACCGGGTATGAAACTTCATCCTCTGATCGTGCTCTACCTGTTTATGTGCTTGGTTTGGGTTAATTTTGAGGTTTTAGATATCGATTTCTAACCCCAATTATGCCGACTGTTTTGGCTTCGTTCCGGCTAGTTCCGGTCAATTTTTGGTTGTGGTCAAAGAAAAAAAAATGCTCCCCTAGTTGTTCTTGATCTGTTGGTATAGGCATTGTAGGGTGTTTCGAGAAATTTCGGTCCGAAAATTTCTCAAGACACCCAAGCGCTGCCGGCGGTGGGTGGCAATGCGTTGGCCACTGTATGCTTGGATTTGGAATTGGTTGTCGTTTGACTATTGAACGGATATTGCACCTATTATGCGATATCCGGGTTCAATAGGTTCGGACCGTTTGATCGGTTCCAATTTCAACTATGTTGTTCTTGGTACCTCTAAGATTGTGTAGGAGCTTTCGGATCAGAAATCGGAGTTCGTGGGCTTTGCTGGCCCGACTGACCAATATGGAAAGTTNTGACCGCTCGATTGACCATGAGTCTTCCGGGACTATATGATCCTTCGGGAAGCACTAGAATGACCCTATAAACCTTCTTAAAGGTTGTGCCCGAGAACTAGAGTTTCGAGTTAAAGTTCATTGTTGGGTATGTTTGTTAATTAAGTTCGTTTATTCTCTCGAATAGGTAACACACTTCGCGTGCTCTAGAGGAAGAGTCCTCTCAAAGTTGAGCAGCATTGGACTTGCTGTGAGTGGACATATGTTTTTAAATGAACATTGTTTTTCAAACATGGAATTGCTTGCATAAATGTGATTTGATTGGAAAATTGATTATTTTGGGTTGATTGAGATTATGGGATTATATTATCGGGCTAGTCTTGGCTTTTGCAATGTGATATTGGATTTCCAGGGATTATTATTATTATTTTATTATTATTAAAGTATATGGATTTGGATATATTTTGGGATATGAGATTTATGTGGCTACACACCATTTTTGTACTTCCCCTGGTTCGATATGAAAAGATGGAATTATAGAAAAGAATTAAAGTTGGTCTTTGGGACCCATCAGGGCACACAATACTTTTTGGGAGATGTGTGAGGATGTTAGTCTACGCGTATGATTGGATTCAGCCACACGTACGATGCAGGCCCCTGTGTGCATGCTAGGGAGCAATAGTCTCCCGGTTGAACTGCTCATCCCTTGCCACATGTATGATGCAGGATCCCAACATGTGGTTGAGAACAAACAGTCCTTGAGTTGGATTGTTTGCCCTGGTACATATCTTGTTATGGTGAATGTTTGTGTGTGTCTCTATATATATACGGGTATATGTGGTATATGTGAATTTATTTCCAGGTTGAGGCTTCTTGAGCATGTGCATTGAGAGTACTCTGCATAGGTATGAACATTTGAAATTAATTTCAGAATTGAGATGGGATATTTGGAAATTACTTGGCTTATTGTATTTTTACAAGGGTATGATTGCCGAAAAAAGAATTTTGGGTTTCGATGGTTATATTTTATATTAATGGGTTTACTTTAGTGGTGTTGAATTTATGGTTTTACAATAAGGATTAAATTAACAAGTTTACATTATTTTCTAAAACGGATGGGTTATTTATGTTGCATATAAATGAAGGGGTCATCGTTATCTGCTCCGTAGCAGTGTGCTACTATCACTCTGTACATTTTATTTTTCCCCGGGTTGTAAACTTAATCTTTAGTTGCTCTGTTTGCTCGTTTTGAGTTTGGGTAGAAAGCATGAAGCCCATTCGAATAGTCTTAGCTGTTGTGTGTGACTTCACTTTGTGCATGCTGGAAGTTGGGTTTATTCTAGCACTTGTTTGCAGGTACTGTAAATTGGGAAATATTCCAATTACAGTGGGGACTCTGTCGAAATTTTGGTAGAAGTCGAATAGTCTATCAGTTTAAATTGGGCTAAAGGACTTTTTAGTTGTTGTAAAACTAAAAGCTGAGTTTGCTGCAGAATGAGTAAAAGGAATGCGAGACTGATTCATTGACTTGAAGTCTAATTAATTACAAATGCAAGTAACAGAAAGCTAGAAAATAAAGCAACCTCTAATCCCACGACTAACAACTCCTAATAATCTGGGATTCTCCTAAGGAATAGGTAAAAGCAACAGACTTCCTAACAAATAGGAATTTATTGAAAAACAAATGACTACATATCTTAACACCCTCCCTTAAACTGAATGCCATCTATGCAATCAATTTAAAAAGGAACTTGAACAAACTCCAAGTAATCCAAGCAACTTCTCAAATGCTTCCAGCTTTAGAGGTTTGGTCAGGATATCTGCAACTTGGTCTTCACTTCGACAATAAACCAAATCAATGGTTTTCTCAGTTACAAGATCACGAAGAAAATGATACCTCACATCTATATGCTTGCTTCTTCCCTGTAAAACTGGGTTCCTGGAGAGTTTAATAGTTGAACTATTATCTCAATGAATCACAGTAGGCCCATGTTGATGAAACTGTAGCTCTTCAAGAATCCTTCTCAAACAAATTTTGCTTGACATGCATAGGTTGCTGCAGATACGAACTCTGCTTCAGTTGTGGACAAAGTTACAGCCTATTGCTTCTTTGATGCCCATGATATGGCACTTCAACCCATCATAAACACATGGCCTATTGTACTCCGCCTATCATCCAAATCACCAGCGTAATCACTGTCAATGAAACCCGTCAAAATAGGTCCTCCATTTTTCTTGTAGAAAATACCAAAATTTGTTGTTCCTTTCAAGTAACGAAACACTCTTTTAGCAGCTCTGAGATGCAGCTCCGTTAGTCTTTCCATATACCTGCTAATTAGACACACTGCATACATAATATCAGGCCGAGTGGCTGTCAAGTACATTAAACTTCCAACAATTTGTTTGAAGTAAGTATTATCAACACTCTCTCCATCAAGATCACTTGAGAGCTTCAATTCCGGTTCAGTTGGAGTCCCAACTGGATTATAATTCTCCATGTGAAACCTCTCCAAAATCTCCTGAGCATATTTCTTTTGCCCAATAAAAAATCCAGTAGCTGTTTGTACTACTTCTATACCAAGATAATATCTCATTTTTTTCCAAATCAGTCATGTCAAAATCAGCCATCATTGAATTCTTAAAATCAACAAACATAGCCTCATCATTGCCCGTAAAAATAAGATCATCAACATATAAGCGAACTATCAGGATTTTACCTTCTGCTCCATACTTGATGAATAAAGTGTGCTCATATGGACATTTGTTGAAACCTGCCTTTTCAAAGTATGCTTCTATACAACTGTACCAGGCTCGAGGTGCCTCTTTCAGGCCATATAAAGCCTTCTTTAATCTGTAAACCTTATGTCCATTACCCTTTATCACATAACTAGGAGGCTGCTCAATGTAGACTTGCACAAGTAGTTCGCCATTAAGGGAGACCGATTTCACATCAAGCTGGAAGATGGGCCATGAGTTTTGTGCTACTAATGAGACTACTAACCGAATTGTATCCTATCTTGCAACAGGAGCAAAAACCTCTTGATAATCAACTCCATGCTCTTGATTGTCCTAGTCCCTTTAGACGTCTACAATTGGGTGAGAACTGATGTTGTTTATAAATTACAAGATCACTTATTATGCATTTGCCGTCATCTTCCATTATTAAAACATCTACAAGTGGGTAAGTACCGACGTTGTTTGAAGTTACAACGTCATTGTTTATATATTTGTCGTCGTTGTAGTCCTTTAAGACGTTTATAAGTGGGTAAATAACGACCTTGTTCGAAGTTATAACGTCCTTTTTTATGTATTTATCGCCATTGTAGTCATTTAAGACGCCTCTAAGAGGGTAAATACCGACGTTGTTTAACATTACAACGTCAGTTTTTATGTATTTATTGCCGTTGTACTCCTTTAAGACATCTATATGTGGGTAGATACCGTCGTTGTTTAAGGTACAACATTTTTTAGTATTTTTAATGTGGATTATTGCTTTCCTTAAAAAGTATCTGGTAGACGTCATTTTTATATATAAACCATCATGTTTTTAGTAACTACATGTCATTTTGTTGATTAACAGTCGATGTTTTGTTTTCAACTTTCACAAGACGACAGTGTATGAAATAATCGTGTTGTTGTCATTGTCATGGGATGTTGGTTTAGTGAATTACTGTCATGTTCAACGGTAAGCCATTCATATACACATACATCTCCTTAGTCATTGACTGTTCACTAATTACAAAAAAAAAATATGTATATTGTAACACAAAATATCTAGTCCATATGAAGGCTCACAAATTCTGTCCATTCCTTCCTAATTTCATCAATGTCTTCTTGAGCATACAATATGGGTTCTTTTCTCTTCTCAAACCGCAAAAAATAAGCAATGATTATTCAAAGATACAACAACGGACATGTTATAGTAATACAAACGACGGTATTTAAAAAACCGGCCTAAAAAACTGTCGTGTTATAAAAATAAAATCTTAAATTTAGACTTTTTCCAATTACAATCATCGTAGTTTACAACAACAACAAAAAAAAAAAAACAGAAATTAAATCTTAAATTTTGACTTTTACCTACTTCTCAAATTCTAGGGTGGGATCCCTGATTATATCTATCATAAAACGCCTACGAACACACATTACAATGTAGTAAATCAACTTACGTGTTCACTACATGTTTGCATTCCTCGTCAACCGTGCCATTTTATAATGAATCCATATAACATACAGTCTCTTTTTTTGGTCTCACAATTATCAACACCCAATGACACCTACACAAGATGAGGAGAGGTTAAATAGTTTAGACCTACTGCCTAATTACAAAGAAAATCTTGTTAAGGGGACTAACCCAAGATTATAAGGCACCAATAAAATTTGATCCCCATCTGCCTTTTTAAGGTGATTTGCTAGATGTCGTGATCTTTGAGATAACAGTTCAGATTGAGCACTAACTTGGGCAGGGTCGACAAGGCCAACAAGGTTTACCATATTTGCCATTTTTAAGAAGTCAAATAGGTACCTAAATATATGAAATCCAATGAGTTATTTATTTTAAAGAACAACGTTTGAATCTATCTACTGCCTGGGGGGTGCAAAATAGAAAAGTGTAAGTGGACAAAAACAAAGTTTCGTTAGTTAAAAACAACATATAGTAACCCCAAGGTTGGAAAACAATGCAAAAAATTTGAACTCAAAACCATCATAGATTTTATATATAGCCACGTCAAAACCACGATGAAATTCATATCTCATAAAGATATCCAAATATCCATCCCATACGACACTATTTCCCCAAACCACTCTCTCGAAACACATGCCCATTGCCACGGCGAGTTAGGAAGTATCCTCACTGATAAACAAGAAGGAATTCATACATAAATACATACATACATACATACATACATACATACATACATACATACATACATACATACATACATACAAATACATATATAATATCATATACACAGATATATAGTTACGACCACTACCAAGTTTGTATCGGGGAAACAATCCAACTGGGGGATTGATTGACTAGTCCACATCGAAGAATTCTCAATTGACCATGTGGCTAGGGAACGAGCCGTCTAACTGGGACTAAGCTCATGAGCATGCACAACGGAATCCTCAATACTCGTGCACCTGTGACAAGTCTTACACGTGCAGAATAACCCCGCTAAGGGTCTACGAAACACCCCCTCAAGGGTGCCCAAGTTCTGACATATCCGAATATCCATAGTTCCCAATTTCCAAATCCGGGGAGGTACAAAGGGTAGTGCTTATAGCATTTCAAACTGACATAAACTATCCACTCTCTTTCCATAATCTCATTACCAACACCCCATGTACCCCACACATAACTAAGCATAGATAGAAATTCTCGAAAATAATATATATCAACTCAAGATACTCGCAACATGCCAAAACCCAAATATATTGCAATTACTTTACAAAAATATCAAGTTTCAACTATTAATTATATAATAGATTCAATGAACCATTAAATCATTATGCATAGTTTTTTCATCATAAAATAATGCTTATTAATTGAAAACAAAGTCCACTCACTAATAGTCCCACGCTGCTTGACCCTAAGAGGGTCCCGCCTACTAAGTATGAGTAGACGGAGTACCTATTTCAGAATACGAGGACGAGATTAACATAAGATACGTCGAACTAGAACATTAAATAAAATCCTAGTTTCCCGGGATTCAAGTGTGTGTACATCGAACAAGAAGATCTTAAGTTCCAATTACGTGTTTCGGATGATGGGTTAGCCTTGGAAGACACGCAGTGAACCGCATGGTCAAACTTTATGAATTGGGCCAATTGGGCCGTGGGGCTCACGACCTCCAATTTCCGATCCACAAGGTTTATTATACATGACCTATAAGGTTGGTCCAAATCGAATGGTCGGATCGCTCGCGATTGCACGATGAGACGGTTACTGTTTAATCTAATTTTAACTCATTGAATCGAAGCATCCGGGACTCCGATTCATAATCTGCGAATTCCTACACGATCCTAGAGGTGCCTAGATCAACGTACATGAAATTGGAGTCGATCCAACGGTCCGAGCATGTCGAACGCGGATAACGCCCTATATGCGTTATCCGATCGACAGTCAAACGATAACCGAATTCAAATCCGAGCATCTCGTCGTGTCAGGACGACATGAGAATCATTTTAGGATCCAATGGCCCACCACAAAGTGGCCCACGAGCCGCCACAAAACTACCAAACAACACTTGATAACAAGAGAGGAGCTTGTAATTTCAGTTATACTAGGTCCGAGTGGCCTAAACTTGTTGTATGGCCACCATCTTTGGATATGTTGTAGAGAACAGAAAGCTGAACAACATTCAAGAAGCAACCTTAGTCATCTGAGCAAGGGAAATCGACATCCAAGAGTGAATAAGTTGCTGTAGAGTTAAAACAGCAGAACAGAGGACTTAGTAAACTTTAACAAGATTTTGCTGTGAATTTTGGATATGTGTAATAGTTCCCTAATGAAGGAACAGTTGTTATGAAGAAACTGTTGTCGAATGATAAACAGAAATTGACATGCAAGAAAGAATTCGAGCCTATATTAGTACAGCAGACAGGAATGAGCAGGCGACACTTCAACACACTTTGAGATGCCTACACTTCTTGGATTAAGCCCCAATTTTGATAGATTATAGCCAAGACATAGATGAACAACTTTGATGAAAGGACCGAAGCCATTAGATCAGAAGAAAGCCACATGAAAGAGTGAATAATGGCGCACTGGAGTGAAACCAGAAAACAGAACAAAAGTGAAGACTAGTCTCACCTTGAACATGATTTCAGGTAGATAGAAATCTTCGATTGCCTTGAAGTTTGGATATGTTGTAGGTCTTGAATAGAGGGACAAGTTTGATGAAGACTACTTCAACAAAAGAACCGTGGAAATAGACATGGAAGGACAAATCCAAGCTTACGCAGAAAATCAGGCTGTGACTAACAGCTTGTACTCAAACTGCGGTTTAGGTAACTAATCTTCTTCGATTGGGCTCCATTTTTGATGTTCTAGTAGACACGCAGATAAACAAGTTTGAAGAAGGAAATATTTCATTTCGAGCTGAGAAGATATGGGTTTCGAAGCAGTCAACAAGACTGACGTGAAGAAGGAGAGCTGGAGCTCTCAGCTTTGAAGAGAATGAGATGTGAAAACTTGTGTTTGTGTGAGAGTTATCAAGGGTCAGACTTGTGAAGAGGAGGGAATAAGTGTGGGAGTTACAAAACGATCAGATGTGGGAAACTTAAGGTCCAGGCGTGGAAAATCTGACTTGGGGTATTTTAAATTTTGATTTCTCTAAAATTACGATTGTGCCACTTTATTTATGTAGATCACAATTTCCTCGTCAAAACTCCGATTTGAGCCCACTATGTGCCTACGGACTCAACTCAACACAATCTACGTCATCGTTTCATTCGTTTCTCCAAAATCCTTCTGGATTAAAAAGTGACCAAAATGACCCTATCTCCAAGAGCAAAATTGAAATTTCAGAATTTATTAATTTAATTTAATTAACGAATAATTACATTTTGGGTTGGGATGTTACACATGAGGACGTCATACATCAAGAAATTTATTTTTACCGTCATGGTATATTGCATTAATACGACGCTGATAATTAATCTTCCGACGTGGATTCTAGTAAAATTATTTGACTCTGATTAAGAAGAGTTTGTCGTGTTTAACTAGCAGTTAACACGGCAACAGTTTTGGTAATACGTTGTCTTTACTTTCTATGTCGGTAGCTTCAACTGCCAACCAGCACACGACCACCACCCAACTGCAATGTCGGCAACCCCTATCCTCCACAGCCCAACCTCAGCAGCGGTAACTCTATTAATTGTTATTTATATTAAAGAATATTAGAAAATTAAAATATTAAAATAATTTTATTCACAAGCACAGCCCCTTCATCTTCTCCACCACCCACCTTGCAATGCCAACAGATAACGATCCATATATGCCTTCAATTATTGTGGTCCCTTTATTTCAACAAGCACACCCTCCTTTTCTCCTCTCTCTCCCTTCACAGTGCCGCACCAGATCTGGAATCTACATGTCCTCTGCATCAAAGAGGCCATCAAGCTTCATCGCCAGCTCGACATTCTTGCGCATTGCTCCATCGCTACCTTGCCTTTTCCCATGATTGCTTCCTCCAAGGAAGAACAATCCATAAGGTTGGTGGACGATCCAAGTAAAAAAAGAAGTAAATATGGTCTGTTAGGCTAGAAATTTGATGAGAAAGAGGGGGAAATGGATGCTTGGCTGGGTTGTTGAGGACAGGAGGTTGCCGCTGCTGGGGTTGGATGGTCGTCGTGTGCTGGGAATTTTTTTTCACTTCAATTTCTTTTGTCGAACATGTATTTTAATATTTTTTTAATATTTTTTTTAAATAAAGGGATGAAGAGGGTTAACAAAGTTAAATTGGTGTTAAGTTGTGTGCCACATGTCACAAAACTAAGGAGGAAACAGGGGGCCACATGCAGGGACGGACCCGTGACATGTACAACTTGGGCTATAGCCAAGGTGAGGTTTTTTAATTATATTTCTTATAGTGTTAATGTTAAGCTTATTCAGAGCATAAATATCAATTAAACTAATTGGATAATTGTAGTCTTACCTTTGGGTGTTGTGTGTGTCTATCTGACTCTATCTTTGTGATGATCAATTTTCATTTTTGAATTTTCTTATGAATTTTCTTTTCTCTTAATTCATTTTTGTTTACCATGGTAGACCTTAACTAGCATTGTTGGTGTAAAATAAGCCTTTTAAACAAATAAAATAGAAATGATATGTTCTTAAATTAAATTTTTATATATTTATGATCAATTGTATAAGCCTCACTTAAGGGTTTAGATGAGCCTAAAATCTAACAGTTCAATAAGGTAAATCTAGCCCACCCTATTTTGAAATCCTGGGTCCGTCCCTGGCCACATGGGATTTCGTAACAGGAAAATTGGACTCGGAAGAGAGAGGGAGAGGGGTGGAGGAGTTGACATATTTAATTATTTTATTTTTATTAAGAGATAATAGAGTTAGAGTAGGAATAACTCTATTAAAGTAGGGTTAAGTGAGATGTCAAGTATCAAAAAATTTAAGAAAGGACAGGGAATGACAGACAAAAACATGACAAGGATTAATTACCTTATCCAAGTTGCTGACTTGGCACCATCTGGTTGGGAAATCTCACTAGGGTGGTGATTTTATGATCATTTTAAATTATTAAAACTTAAAATATCTGATTTTGTTGGAGGATTCCACATCAACCAGTCTTAACTACCTCATCAACTAGTCTTAACTACCACCCAAGTCCAATTTCATTAATAATTATGAGATCACTTTCTGTTTTGTTGATTTCATCAACTTACTTTCCTGTAATGGTATTATAGAGACATTCTCTAATAAATATTTAAGTGAAGGATTAGTTACATCTAATCTCGATTGTTGGATTGCATCTAATAGGCTGTCAACACATTTAATGAATGCAATCCAACGACTAAGATTAAAAGTATGTAACAAATCCTTAATATAAAATACTTATTGGAAAATCTCCCGAGTATTATATAGGCTAGCTTATTGTTTTTCCTTGAGCCGAATTTATCCTAACCCATTCATAGAAATAAAGTAATATATTTTAGTTTTAGGATTCACAGCAACTAGCTCTTGGCTGTGATTCTTTATCTGTATTAAATTTATTGTGACAAGCATTTAAATTGAAGTATAAAGTAACATTTTTTAGTTTTTTTTTTTGGTTGAAAACATTTTTTAGTTAGTATGGTGGTTTTTCTTAAATTTATCGTGACAAGTATTTAAGGTAATTTAAAAGCTATTAGTATCCATTAAATCTGGTTCCTCCTAATAATACAAATCCAAATGTTAGGTTGAAATAATTGAGTATCTACATTCGGATCTGCCCCAGTGGCCCCACACTGCTACAAAAAGTGAAAAAGACGACCAGAAAACAACGACGGTCTAAGTGAAAACCGTCGTGGTTTCTAAAAAGACGACGATTCTAAAAACACCGTCGTGTAATACCACCTTAGACAACTAAAAATGGAGATTCAAATGGCTGTTCAAAAACAACGACGTACCTAATTAAACAACCGACGCCTATTTGAAACAGATTTCCGCAGTGTAAAATCAAAGCCAACAAAGAACGGCAGAAGTTATGAATCGACCGACGTAGAAAGTAAAGACGACGATTTCAATAAAAGCCGCCGTTTTTACTCATAAAATAAAACGACGAGGTTTTCGTATAAGACGCCGTATAATTACAAACAAATCCACGGCTTTAAAATACAAAATATCGCCGTATTAAATTAATTTACAACGACGGAAAATATAAATATATCGACGCCATTCTCGTATAGTTCTACGACGTTATCTTTAAATCGTACTATAAAATTTAACGTCGTATTTATTCATTTTATACGTCGTACATTTAATTTAAACCGTCGTCTTAATAAGAATTTTTGTTAACAATTTTTTTCTTTGATTTTCTTATCCTACGTCGGTAGATCTACTTAATGACAAGAATTGAAATAACCACGACGGTTTATATAGAAAACCGCCGACATAACCAGATTTTTCTGAGATCCCAAGGGTTACGAAATCTTACCAGATGGAACTCTGTTCCACATCATAATCTTAACAGATGACACAGATTTGCAATCAGAGAGACAATTTTTTGGAAGTTGATGATGTGTGTGCTTTTGTGTATCTACAAATATTATACCTAACGTCGTTGCAAATTTGCAATCAGAGAGACAATTTTCAACGACGGTTATATTATACCTAACGACGTTTAAAAAACAAATCAACGTCGCTCAACAAATATATTACGTCGTCTTAGTCTTACTTAAGACGACGAAAAACGTCAACAGTAATACAAAAACAGTCGTTGTTTTTATACTCTTATTTTTTTTAAATCTGTCATCCAAAAAAGAAAATTTACATATTCCAGAACATTAATTTCCTTCATTTTAAATTTCTTTGATTTTCAGATTTCTTCATTCCAGCACATCTGATCTTCAGATTTCCCTGAGAAGCGAACTTTCCTTCGACAGCGAGTGGAGGCCAGGCTTGCATCTCTTTTGATGGAAAGCAAGGAGTATTCAGAAGCACTAAGTGTCCTATCAGGCTTGATCAAGGAAGTGAGAAGGCTAGTTGACAAGCTTCTTCTTGTGGACATAGATTTGATGCGAGTAAGCTCAATTTCTCTTTGAGAAAGACATCCAAATTATTGTCTTTGAGATGTGAGAGACAGTGTCTCTGAGAGAGGAAGAACTTGGAACCCTAAATGTAAACCGAAAATGAATGAAAGCGACAAATTTATAGAATAAATTTTTAAAACCAACGGCGGTCCTTACAAAAAAACCGCCGTTTAAATTGTAAAATCAACGTCGGTAAGACCGACGTATATTACAGAAATCCACGTCGGTAAATTAATAAAAACGACGTGTTAAATAATCTACCATGACGCGAGTTATTACTTATGTACTTTAATTTTTGAGTTTACTACGACGGTACCTACAACACTACGGTCGTATTTATTTACCACGTCCGAAGTTAAATTTACCGTCGTATTTTTTAATTTATACGTCGTAGTTATATGTAACCGCCGTATTATTTTTTTGAAATGGTTTTATATGTAAGCAACTTTTCGTCTACCTGACTTACACATGCACTGTTTCCAAACCCGATTAAAAATTTCAATCTCCCAGAGAAAACTTTTCGTCTTTTTTCCTTGTCAGAGCACTGTCAGAGTATCTCATCGTCTTCCTCTCGTCTTCTTCGTCGTCTCTGAACTTAAAGATCGATCGTCTTCCTCTTGCTTTCATTGCACGCAATAGGTAAGCTTTCATTTTCACTATTTTGGTTACTGTTTTGCATGCTCATACGTTTTTTGTTTGAAAAATCTTTTTACCTTTTTTCTGGCCAAAATCATTTTACTTCTTTCCAAGTTTGATAAAATATACAGACAAAGAGGGAAAGTTTCCAACTTTGAAGACAACTACCTCAACTAAATAAGACGACGGTAGCTTCTTATTTACGTGGTTAAATATGTAGACCACGACGGTTCGTCAGTCGTTCTAGCGTCGTCTGAAAATTGACAAAGTTGTTTTTAAAATTATAGTCTTTTTTTTTATTTGCTTGTTTAATTGCAGGTTTGATTTCTCTGAACAATGGTTTTTGTTTTTCCCTAATTTGATAAAATATAAAGAAAAAGAAAGTAGGGTTGGTATCTAATATAGACGACAGTATATCTTATTGTTTTACGTCGTGTGAATGTTAATACCACGACGTGGTATTTTAGGGTTTTGGATCTGCAATCAAACATTCACAGAGAAAGAAAGAAGGGTTTTGGATCCTTATATAGACGACGGTGTATTACTATTGACGTCGTGTGAACATAAATACCACGACGTTATATAAATAATGGTTTTAAACATTTATTACGTCTGAGATTATTTCATTGCGTCGTTTAAAATCATATCATACGTCGTATTTTATTAATAACCGTCGTTTGTGTTCTTAATCTTTTCCTGAAATATTTTCACTTGCAGTTTTGTCTGTTAAAATGGTTTCTCAACACCAAAGTAAGGATTCTGGCTCCAAGAAAAATGAAGGTAAGGAGCTTGGAATGGTAGCTCCTCAAGACAAGTCTTCGAAGAAGATGAAGTTTGCTTCATCATCTGCTGAGACAGAACCAACCAGCCAGACAACAATCTCTGATGATTCAAAGACTGGTCGAGGTATGAGCACAATGCCTCGTGTTGTGAAGAGAAAGCTTCAGAAACTGAGGCCAATTGTTGAGTACAATAAAAGGGGGAAAGGTATTGGCCAAGCACATAGTGAGATGCAGTCGTACATTGGTGTTTTGGCACGCTCCAGAGTTCCACTTGTGGACAAGAAATGGTCTCAAATCCCCAAGGATATAAAGGAGCAGATTTGGGAAGCAGCTGACATGGCTTTTGTGGTAGGTCAAGGGGGCAAGAACTCTGTTTTATCTTCTGCTGCCAAGAAATGGAAGGATTTCAAGTCTACACTAACGAGGCATTATATCCTTCCATACACCAATGACAAGGAGAAATTAAGCCAACCCCCTGAAACATATAAATTTATAGAGAAAGCACAATGGGATGCCTTTGTAGCTTCAAGGTTATCCAAAGATTTTGAGTCTGTGCATTCTCAACATGCACAGATTAGGGAGAAACTCGAGTACAATCATCGATTGTCTCGAAAAGGATATGCTGGATTGGAGGATCAATTGGAGGAAACCATGCCTGGGGTAGAAATTGATCGATCTACCTTATGGAAGAGAGCTAGACAGGACAAACATGGTAACATCCCCGATCCAAAGGTGGCAGAGAAAGCAAAATTAATTGTAAGCCTACTCACTCTGTTTTAAATTTTTATTAAACTGTGAATAATTCTTATTACGTCTTATGTTATATTTTGCGTCGTGTGAATGATATTACCACGTCGAAACTTTTTAAAAAACGTCGTTAAAGGTCTAAATCAGGAATCACTACTCTGTTTTCTTTAATTATAGCATAAGATGTCGGTGGTTCATTTTAGCGTCGTGTGAATGATATTACCACGTCGAAACTTTTTAAAAAACGTCGTTAAAGGTCTAAATAAGGAATCACTACTCTGTTTTCTGTAATTATAGCATAAGACGTCGGTGGTTTATTCATTTCGTCGTTTTAAAAAACTAACCACGTCGGTGTAACTACCGTCGTGATAAATTATAATAACGTCGGTTTATATGTTATTGCGTCGTGTGAAATTATATATTACGTCGTTTGTATATAAATAACCGTCGTGTGTTTTTTGTTCTTACTTTTTTATATATCTTTGTTTTAGGATGAATTGCAAAAACAAGTCTCGGAAGGCAAAGTCAGTGTATATGGCAGCAATGATGTGCTGACCATGGCTTTGGGCCCCGAGCATCCAGGCAGAGTGAGAGGAGTAGGTTCTGGGATTTCCCCAAGGCAGTATTTCAATTTACCCAAACCTCAGAGGGTGAGCTTTGACGACCGTTTGAAGGACAGTTTAAGAGTTCTCCTTCAAGAAGAGACTAAAAAGATGGAGGCTAAGGCTAGGGAAGAGGCTTTGAGGATGGAGGCTAGAACCAAACAATTGGTAGAGGCTGAGAGGGAGCATTTCCTTAGTCAGCTTTCCCAATTAATTCCCAATTTTGATCCAAGCATGCTTAAACCAAGAATTAGCCAAAGTCCCAAAAATCCAATGTCCGACAAAGCAAGCTGCTCTGGAGGTGATGTGAGATCCCTACATTTTGAGGATGATACTGCCAAAAATGGGAAACATCAGGAAGATGAAGAGAAGGAAGAAGAAAAAAAAGATGAAGAGAAGGAAGAAGAAAAACAAGAAGAAAAGGAGAAAGAAGATGAAGAAAAGCATGACGACAAGGTATGTTCACATAACTTTGCCTTTTTTATTTGTTTTTCAAAATTTCAGACGTCGATATTTTTCTTTAAACCGTCGCTTGTTTACAACTTAGACGGCGGAATTTTTTTTAAGACGTAATAAAATATTCACCACGACGGATTTTTCACCGTCGTTTAAATTCTTTTCAGACGACGTTTTATTCCTTAAACCGTCGTTTTTATTGAATTACCACGTCATTTTTTTTATTTCTTTAAACAGGTTATTGAAGTTGGTGATTATTCAAATATGGAGGCGCCATCTTCTTTAAAAACCCTTTGTCGTTATGTGGAAACGACACTCATGCCTGAGGAAAAGATCCTGCAATTTACAATTGATAAGGAGGTGTTTGGTCGTGAACGCGATACCTTCCTCCTGCCTGAAGATATTACACAATTTGCAGGCATGGAAGAAATTGGAGCTACTGTGGTTGCTGTATATATGAGGTTTGTAATTCTAAAATAATACGTCGTTGGTTTATATATTGCGTCGTCTTAACTGGATAACCACGCCGTTAGTATGTACCGTCGTGATAAATGTATTATAACGTCCTCTTCTATTTCAGTACGTCGTGTGAAATTTTATAATACGTCGTTTTGTTATACATAACCGTCGTGTGTTTTTTTGTGCTGACTTGTTTATATTATTTTATGTATTTAGGTACTTACATGATGTTTTGAAACAAGCAAATATGTGCAGCATGGTTGGCTTTATCGACCCTGCTACAGTTAGTGCCAACTCTGGCACAATAGCTGACAGATCACGACTGGTAGCAGCTCGACTTCAGAAGACAGACGGTGAACAGATTTTCATGATGCCTTACAATCCAGGGTTAGTCTCCTTAACAGGATTTTGTTTTTATGATTTTCAATAAATGACAGCGTATCAACTAACCACGCCGGTGTTTTATTTTATTGAGTCGTTTGAAACTACTAACCACGTCGGTAGTTATTTATCGTCGTGATAAATATATAATGTCGTCGATTGCTACTTTATTTCGTCGTGTGAAATATTATAATACGTCGTTTTTGTAAATAACCGTCGTTTTTATATTAATTTTGTGCAGCCGTCATTGGGTCTTGCTGATTGTAAGGGCAAAGAGGGAAACCGTCTATTTTCTGGATCCTCTGCCAGGTCATCGTGTGGTCGATGAAGAGGCGAAAAACATCGTGAACAGTGCCATAAAAATATATAATTCCCATATAGGCCGAGCAGGACGTAAAGCTGTAATTTGAAAAACTCTCTCAGGCACACCAAAGCAACCCAGCAATGTCGAATGCGGGTATTATGTGATGCGCTTCATGAGGGACATCATCATGGATCCTTCCTTGGCGTTTGAGAATAAGGTAAGAAGAAATTACCTTCATACATTTCACGTCGTTTTTTGTATTATCAACGACGGTCATGTAAAATTACCGCCGTTGAATAGATATACTACGTCGGTTATGAAAAATATCGTCGTCTGTGATTGAATTTCTTTTTATTTATAAACCCTAATAGTCATTGTTTATGCAGTATGCCAAGGGAAACCAGGAAGCTTCATACCCCCAAGAAGCAATTGATGAAGTCCGGAATGAATGGGCAGAGTTTGTTTACCAAATTATTGAACAGGGGAATTATTGAACACTTGATATTTATGTATAATGTACAAATTTTGTCTATAATATATAATGTAAAAATTTGTTGAGGTTTTCTTAAATTAAAAAAAAAAACAAACATACAAATTGCGTAACCGACGTGTAATACTTTTCCAACGACCTAATAAAGTCAAAAACCGTCGTATTTTGTTGTTTCGTTTTAAACAAATACGACGTAAAAGGATATTTAGACGACGTTCTTTGAACAATTGAGTCGTTTATGGTTTATAACATCTTCAATTTCTTAAGGGTTCAGGGTAGTACTTTGTAACGACAGCGTTTAAGTCGTGGAATATATATTTTACGTCGGATAGTTAAATAGCCGCCATGGTTTCTCATTTAACGACGTCATTTTAACAACTTAGTCGTCTATTACAATTTACAACGTCTAAAATTTATTAACACCGGCGTGGTTTGTTGTTGTGATAAGAATATTTTATTATTTTTATATCAAAATATTCAAAATAAATTTAAAATAAATCAGAAAAATGAAAAGTCAACTCCTATGAAGTCATTGATATATTTTCTTCCCCATAAACCTTGAAAAAATTCATTTTGAATAACAAAATTTAAAATGACCATCCAAAACAAAATTGTTTTGATGAGTCATAAAATCACTTCTAGTTTTATGGTTTAGGGTTTAGAGTCTAGGGTTTAGAGATTAGGGTTGTTATTTATTGGGGTTTATTTTTAAAGTATAATTTTTGGGTAGTATAATGTATATATTAGGCTGTAAAACCATAAACCCTTTTATAAACTTAAAATTTTAAATTATATAATTTAGTTTTAAGGGTTTAGGGTATTAATTTTTAACGACGGTGGTTGAGTCGTGGAATACATATGTTACGTCGTGCAGTAAAATATCCGACATGGTTTCTACTTTAAACGACGTCATTTTAATATGTAAGTCGTCTATTATAATTTACAACGCCTTCAATTTCTTAACCCCGACGTGGTTTGTTATTGTGATAAGAATATTTTATTATTTTTATATCAAAATATTCAAAATAAATTTAAAATAAATCAGAAAAATGCAAAGTCAACTCCTATGAAATCATTGATATATTTTATTCCCCCTAAACCTTGAAAAAATTCATTTTGAATAACAAAAGTTTAAAATGACCTTCCGAAACAAAATTCTTTTGATGAGTCATAAAATCACTTCTAGTTTTATGGTTTAGGGTTTAGAGTCTAGGGTTTAGTGATTAGGGTTTTTATTTATTGGGGTTTATTTTTAAAGTATAATTTTTGGGTAGTCTAGGGTATATATTAGGCTGTAAAACCATAAACCCTTTTATAAACTTAATTTTTTTAAATTGTATAATTTAGTTTTAAGGGTTTAGGGTATTAATTTT
Source organism: Prunus dulcis (assembly GCF_902201215.1). Lineage (NCBI taxonomy): Eukaryota > Viridiplantae > Streptophyta > Magnoliopsida > Rosales > Rosaceae > Prunus > Prunus dulcis. Next base: position 78,237 of record NW_023010037.1, read on the forward strand.
TAACG
>NW_023010038.1:0-3078 GCF_902201215.1 Prunus dulcis
GCAGATGAAAAAGGAGCAACTCCCATGGGGACCTTCTCAGCACATTAGACCCCCCATTAAAGAAGACTTGCTAGTGGCAGAAGGAGGAAGTTCGGTCGAGGACTCCACCTGCTCAACTAGCAGATCATCTAGGCCCGAGCCATACAGCTCCCATCTTCCAACATCTCCGACAGGGGGCAGACCACCAACCTCCTTTCGATGTTTGCTCAACAACCAGCGCCATTCAAGGGACCTGATAGGGATGTTCAGAGCTTACTGAACCTTGGTCATGTTCGGGCTGAGATCGAGTTTCTTGCAGATGTCATTCTCTGCAAGCAGAAGATGGAAGTTAGTCAGATACACAACAAAGAATTCCATGGCAACTGTAGCATATCAAAAGGATGCAGCTTACCATCACAGTTGGTGAGAAGAACGAGCGGACCGTCGCCAACCTTCTCTTCCTATCTGCCGCTGACTTTCAACACGTTCGTGCTTCGCACATGATCGCCTTGACTCATATTGATCCTAGTTCATGGCACAAAAAAAAAAAGAAGGAATTGAAGCAATTTGGATCAGCCACAAAAAAGACGACCCAAACTGCCACCTGCTCCAGCAGCAGATTGCGCACCTCCAGCCTAGTTACAGCTGGACAGCCCGAGTAAAAAGCCTCCTCTACGCAGGAGCCCAAGTCCACGAAGGAAGCCCAGTTACAGCTGGACAGCCCAACGGATAATTTACATCTCCTACATGCCACCACGCGCCATGCAGAAGCTGGGGGGCATTTGTGGGAACCTAATTAAATCAAAACCCTAGGTCAATTAATTAGGCCAATCAATTTGGGAATTATTTGACCTAATTAGGAGTTACTTAACCTAATTGGGAATTACCTAATCAAATTGGGGGTTACTTGATCCCCAATTTAATTAGGGATTTGGTTAATCAATAATTCCTAAATGCACCAACCCCACCAACCACACCAACTCCACCAACCACACCAACCTCACCAACCACACCAACTCTACCAACCTCTGAAACCCTAGCCTCCGAGACCTCTATAAAAGCATAGCCACACACAATGGTTGAGGTACGTTAGAATTCCTACTCAAACTCTGCATAAGTTATTTCTTAAAAACCCTAGCAACCTCCTCTCTTTCTCTCTCTCACACAAGGCTCCGGCCACCACACATGGCTCCGGCCACCCGGTTTTCCTTGAATTACCCTACCTAACTTAGGCATCGGAGGGCCTTTGGCCAACACCCCCCGGGTGTGGTCTTTTTCTCCGATCTGTTTTGCAGGGAGAAAGAGAGGCGGAGAAGACGAAGGAATCTTTTGGCGAATATTCTTTTGGGGGAAATTTACTCCCACAATATCCATTTTGGTCTAGTTAAATGAATCCTCGGATACTACCAAGGAACATTGCATTTTGGAATTACTTTTTCTCTTAGATCCATGGTTTTATCCGATATTGTGATGCAAATTGGGCTGAGGATCCCGATACAATCAGATCAACCATAGGGTCTGTTGTCTTTCTCAGCTCCAATCCTATATCTTGGTCCTCAAAGAAGCATGCATCTGTCTCTCATAGCTCTACATAAGCAGAGAATCAAGCTCTTGCTCACTATGCTGCTGATATATCATGGATATGTCAAGTGTTGTGTGATTTTCATATGATCATTCCCAAAGCACCAATTCTGCACAGTGAGAATTTGTCTGCCTTGGCACTTAGTTAAAAACATGTTTTTCATTCTTGTATTAAACACATGAAAATCGATTATCACTTCATTAGAGAGAGAGAGAGAGAGAGAGAGAGAGAGAGAGAGAGAGACACTACAAAATAGAAGCCCTTTTCCGAGGGCATTTTGTCGTTGCAAAAAGCCTTTTGCCGTCGCAAATACCCTTTTTCGACGGCAAAAGTCCGTCGGAAGTCGTCGCTAAAAGGCCGGTTGCAAATACTTCATTTCCGACCATTCCGTCGGAAATAATGTATTTCCGACGCCCAGGCTTCGTAGCTATTGCTTAAATTTCTATCGAAAATGGATTTTTTAAACGACCCTACATATTTATTTCCGACCGTACCTGTGGTCGTAATTACTTATTTGATTGTCGAAAATAGTTCTTTTATCGTGATTTCTTGTTTTTGCGAAATCATATTTTCAACCAATGAGTGTCGTCAGAAATATTGTTTTCGACAATGATATATTATTTGTGAGGGCTAGATTTCGTCGCAATTATCATTACCGACCAAAAGAGTTTGTGGAAAATATATAATAGCTCGTCGGAAAAGAGTATAACAAAATATTTTCGATGAGCAAGTTACGTCGGAAATATATATTTCCAACCACATTTATTCGTCGCAAAGTTTGTCGCAAATAGATTAATCCTGTCGGAAAATATTTTCGACGAACAAGTGGTTGGAAATATAATTGTTTCGACCCGATTATGTCGTGGGGAATGTTGTTGGAAATAGGCAATTATTGTCGGAAAGTATTTTCGATAATAAAGCGTTTGTTGGAAATATGCATTACCGAGAGGGAAATGTGGTCGAAAAATGTAATTATTTTATAAAAAAATTAATAAAAAGAAATTTGAATAATAATATTTGCTATAAATAGTTTTCTAATCATCCATATTTAATTGGTAATATAAAAAAAAATCTTACGACACCATACTGTACTAAAATTTTAAGCGTTCAATTAAAATTATTCTAAATAGTTAAAACATAAACAATCCCCATCATCCTTAAAACATATAAGCAATCCGCAAATATATCAGAACCTTGAAATTCAAAATACATATTGTAGAGCAAAATACAATTGATGTTGCACTACTCGTCTTCAAGGTGAGCATCTGAACAACTTTCTACATTGTCCTGTCAAATAAAAGGTAATAATTAATAAGAAATAAATCGTTTAAGAATAAAAATAACAAATACAATATTTAACAGTGAGCAAAATATTGAAATGAGAATAAAAGAGTTCACCATTGGAGCAGATTGTCTTGAGCGTGCATAAGTATTTGAGTTGTTTTCCCTCATACTTTGAACTAGATCTTTCAATTCATACAGCACACTTTTCAAGTCCTTCACTTCCTCCTTTAATT
>NW_023010038.1:6007-47750 GCF_902201215.1 Prunus dulcis
CTGACCTAGGGTTTGGAATTTCGGAGTATCCGGGACTCCGATCAACGATCGGTCGAATCCTAAACGATCCTAGAAACACAAAGGTACAACTACGTCAGTTTCAGTTCGATCCAACGGTCCGAACATATCAAACCTGAAAATCGCACAATAGGCGAAATCCGATCAAGACTCAAACGGCAACCAAATTCAAATCCGAGCAAACCTACGCGCCCGTGACAAACAGGGGATTGCTCTGGGGATTGCTCTGGGACCCAAAGCCCCCCTGCCACAGTATCCCAGCCACCACAGCGATAAAATTTTGTCCAAAGCGATAAAATTCGCCGGAAAATTCTAAAAACTAAGGGCCAAGGTTCCTACCCTAGGTTGAAAACATTAAATGGAGCCACTTTTGTTCTCGGACCTACCCCGAAAAATGGCCGGAAGTGGCCGGATTTGACATTTCAAAACCGGCCAAAACCTAGGTTATAATTTGTATTTCCTACATCAACAATTCAGTAAATCCTAACCAACCATCAGCTAGAGCACAAAAAGTAGTCGAGAAATCATACCTCAGGTGTCCGAAATGGCGGCCGGAGGAGAGAGAAATCGACGGCGAAAATTCGGGTTGGTATAGAGCAGGGGGGCGGCGACGCGGCAGAGGGGCGGCGACGGCAGGGTGGTAGCGGAGGTGACGGCAGGGAGGTGGCTGAGGTACGAACGGAGAGAGAAGACGGAGGCGACGGCGGAGAGAGATAAGATGGCGGAGGAGCAAACCAGAAATGGGGAAGAAGAAGGCTCGGGTCGTTTCTGCAGATTTATGCGACTTTGCGCGACGAATATAAATCCGTCGCGCAATGATCGTCGCGCAAATTGGCTTTAATGAACCTTGCGCGACGAAACGAAAATGGCGCGACGAATACGTATGTTGGCGCGACGAATACGAATGGTTGCGCGACGAAGTTGTAGTTGTCGCGCAAAATGGAATTAATGAACTATGCGCGACGGATATTCAAATATTCGTCGCGCAAAACGTTGTTGGCCGCCAAATTTTTGGGATTTAGGGTTTAGCGGGAGAGTGAATCTGAATGTTTGCGCAACGAAAGAGAAGTTGTCGCGCAAACTCTGTCGCGCAAAATGGAAATAATGAACTAGGCGCGACGGATAATAGTATATTCGTCGCGCAAAACGTTGTTGGCCGCCAAAATTTTGGGATTTAGGGTTTAGCGGGAGGCTGAATCTGAATGGTTGCGAGACGAATATGAAGTTGTCGCGCAAACTCTGTTGCGCAAAATGGAATTAATGAACTTTGCGCGACGGAAACATTTCTATTCGTCGCGCAAAACGTTTTTGGCCGCCAAAATTTTGGGATTTAGGTTTTAGCGGGAGGCTGAATCTGAAGGGTTGCGCGACGAATATGAAGTTGTCGCGCAAACTCTGTTGCGCAAAATGGAATTAATGAACTTTGCGCGACGGAAACATTTCTATTCGTCGCGCAAAACGTTGTTGGCCGCCAAAATTTTGGGATTTAGGTTTTAGCGGGAGGCTGAATCTGAAGGGTTGCGCGACGAATATGAAGTTGTCGCGCAAACTCTGTCGCGCAAAATGGAATTAATGAACTTTGCGCGACGAATACGGGTTTCTTCGTCGCGCAAGTTCAGAATTTCATACAATTTTCACTAAGTGTTCAAAGGGGATGGAGGGGTGAACTGTGTGCCCCAGATTGCGCGACGAATAAGTTTTGAAACGGTCGCGCAATCTTATGTCGGCCACTTTGCGCGACGCTATAAGTTTTACTCGTCGCGCAAATCCTAAACCCTAACAAGTAAACCCTAAACCCTAAGCCGTAAGCCCTAAACCCTATACCCTAAAATAGTTTTAATGATCCAACCGGCAAACTTATTTTTTTTATACTTGGAGATCTTATACGCCAAAAATCAAAACGACCAAACATTCAGATATCAGAATACGGGACAAAATATTTCGACGGTTATAAATGAGAAGTCATGATTTAACGGTTATTTTAATTCCGATTTTGATCATTTTTTGCAGCAACATTTGTTGACCCTATATGAGTACAATGAATGAATTTGATCTTCAATTTCAGATTTTTACACTAAGGGATACCACAGAAACGTTAAGTTACATGTTGACAAATGTATGAACAAATTTTTTAGTTTTTGGTGAATATATGATTTTGATAGCACAGTCAGTTTACGAAACTAGTTTCAGTCATCCAACCGTCCAACTTGTTTTTTTATAATTCGAGATCATAGACAGCAAAATTCGGCCCAAAAAAACATTCAGAGATTAAGTAACGGGGTAAAACTTTTCGACGGTTCTAAATAAAAAGTGATGATTGAACGGTTATTTGATCTCCGATGTTGATGATTTTTTGCACCAACAGTCCTACACTCCATATGAATACAATGAACTACTTCGATCGCCAATTTGAAATATATATGTGTGTATATATTATACTATAACGTTACCTAATATTTATTTGCGCGACGAAGTACTTTTTATCGTCGTGCAAAAAAACCATACGCGACGCACATATATTCGTCGCAAAACTATTGCGACGAGGTTTTTTCGTCGCGCAAAATTTACGCGACGCATTTTTGTGCGTCGCGTATGGCATTTTTGCGCGACGATAAAGTGACTTCGTCGCGCAAGGATTTGGCGCCATAACACCCCCTTTAATTCAAATTGTGTATGCTTTGTTTTTTTTGGAAAGGTTTTGTATTCATCATTTTTTATGCTTTGTATTTTTTGGAAAGGCTTTGTATTTCTTCATCAAAACCAAACTAAATTGATAATTAAGATTTGAATCGTCCGAATTTATCGGTTTGACTAGATTGATGCCACTAATCATGAACCAAAGTGAAGAAAAATAAGTGGCACACAGGTAATATTTGAGAAATAACTTAAATTTTCTGTTTAAACATGAAGAAATAACTATATCTCAAAAGAAAAAAATTAATAATTGAAGAGGCCTTAAGGCATGAATAAATAAATAAATAAATAAAAACCAATCAACAAGCATGGGATCGTAATAAGTACTGACTAAAGTATTGACTAAAGTATTGACATTCCAATTAAGTTTGTGATGAAATATGGAGAATGAATACACAACTACATATATTCAAAGATTTGTATTACAAAAAATGAATACACTAACATAATAAATTTACAAATAAATTCATTATTCATCATCTGAACTATAATAACTTTCGTTATCGCCGCTATCATCACTCTCGGTCTCCCAATCTTCTTCCTCCTCCTCCTCAATAACTGCATCATCGGCGTTGCTGGGTCCCACTGCAACATCGTATCGGGGAAGATCACCGAGGTCAATTGTAATTGACTGAATCGGTATTTCGACTGAAGACACTTCTTCTATTTGAAACGGTTCTTGTATAACATTTGTATCTCGAAGTGTTTCCGCATCATTTTCCATTGAAGATTCTAAACGTTGGTCAGCCACATTGTCGACGCCGTTGTCACTTGGGTCTAGTTCTGGTATATCATACACGTTCCTATGATCCATCTTCTGCACAACTTTCCACCCGCTCCCGGCTTTAGGGTCATCTAGATACACAATTTGGGACGCCATGTTTGCCAAAATGTACGGGTCGTCATCATACCAAGTTCTGTTAATGTTCACAGACAGTACTCCATGGTCGATTTTAACACTTCCCGCCCTATTTGGGTTGGTATCGAACCATCGACACTTAAACATGATGACTTGGTATCGATCTTTGTAAAGCAATTGCACGACAGTTGTCAGTTTGCCATAGAAATCAATGTCCGTACTTTCGCCTCCACCTGGGACATGGACACCGCTGTTTTGCGTACACAACTTGTCATCTCGTGCGGCCCCCAAAAATTTGACGCCGTTAACATTACAACCCGAGAACAATTCAGCCCGAATTGGGCCGAACGCCAAGTTGTATAACTCGTCACTGTAAGTGGGGGAATTCGATGATTTCAATTTATTCACCTAATAGTATACAAAACCATTTACATGTTAGTCTGACAAAATGAAATACTACAATTTATATTTGTCAATTACAAAACACTTATAACTTACAGAATCCAAAAACCATTGTGGAAATAATTCACGGTGTTTCGGGCAACCAAATGTGATGGATGTTCTCGCTTCATCATCTGTTCATGCTCATCTAAGTAGGCCATTATCTCATCACAATTGTTCAGGACGAACCAATGCGCTACCTCCATGTCATTTCTAGAAAACGACTCTCCTCGTCCAGGATCTCCAAATGGTCGTGCGCTTTGGGCAAAAACAGAAAGTTTTTCATTTCTCATACCTCCGTCATTATTGCGTTGAGGACGATTGAAAACCGTCTCCACATCTTTTAAATACATTCCACAGAAAGTAAGCGACTCATATTGAACCCAAGCCTCTATAATTGATCCTTCGGGCTTTGCTCTGTTGCGTACACTTTTTTTCAGCTCTCCGAGAAGCCTGCCAAAATAAAACGATATGATACAAATTAGCAAACTGTCGATAATGATGCATACACAAATGATAAAGATTATATACCTTTCTATTGGATACATCCAGCGATAGTTGACAGGACCAGCAAGCAATGCCTCTTCTGGCAAGTGAACCATCACGTGCATCATACTTGTAAAGAAAGCTGGAGGAAATATCATCTCAAACTTGCATAGGACTTGGACAATGTCATGGCGCAACTGAAACATGTCTGTCCTTCGCAATGTTTTTGCCGTCAGTTGGGAAAAAAATCTGGATAACAACATGATTGGCTTCACCACATCTTCCGGCAGTAGGTGTCGAATACCCACAGGAAGTAGGCGTTGCATAAACACATGGCAGTCATGGCTCTTAAGTCCAGTAAATTTACCCCCATCGACGTTCACGCAACGTGCGATATTAGAAGCATACCCATCGGGAAATTTGACAGACGATACAAACTTTAGGAACTCTTTTTTGTCATTCGGTTTCATAGAAAAGAATGCAAGATCCCTTCTAGCTTTATCACTGTCCCTATTCATCCATAAACCCCTTCGTATGCCCATTCTTTCCAAATCAAGACGAGCTTTGATCGTGTCCTTCGCCTTCCCCTCGATATCTAGAATCGTGCCCACCAATGTGTCGAATACATTTTTCTCAACATGCATCACATCTAGATTGTGCCTCAATTTCAGTTTCGACCAATATGGGAGCTCAAAAAACATAGGCTTGTGCGCCCAGTTCAAATGTGTAGAAGGTCTGGTCCGACTCACTGTTTTTCCGAACGGAGCAAAATCCAAACGGTTCAGCTGTTCCAAGATCTCATCACCGGACCATTCTCTAGGTCTGAGGCGACGCTCTGTGTTCCCGTCGAACTCTTTATTTTTTTCCCGCCATTCGTGGTCCCATGGCAACCATCTCCGATGACCAAGGTAACAAACTTTTCCTGCGTGCCAACCAGAAGTTACATCTTCCTTGCATACGGGACATGCCATATAACCCTTTGTGCTCCACCCAGAAACCATTGCATATGCTGGGAAATCATTCACAGTCCACATAACTGCTGCCCGCAAAGTGAACATCCTCCCAGTTGATTTATCGTACGTGCGAACACCGCTTGTCCATAAATCCTTCAGCTCATCAACCAGAGGCCTTAAGTACACATCAATTGACCTGCCAGGATCCTCAGTTATCAAAACAGTCATCATCATGTATTTTTTTTTCATGCATTTCCAAGGCGGCAAATTATATGGGAATGCGAAAATCGGCCAAGTGCTGTGGTGTTGGTTTAGAACCCCATACGGATTGAATCCGTCAGTGGCAAGTCCCAATCTAACATTTCGGGGATCAGCAGCAAACTCGGGGAACGTTCGATCGAACTCTTTCCATGCCTCCCCATCTGCAGGATGCCGCATCACATCATCGTCTACCCGTTTTTCCTTATGCCATCTCATGTCTGTGGCAGTATGCATCGACATATACAATCTCTGCAACCTAGGTTTAAGGGGCAGATAACGCATCACTTTTTGTGGTATCTTAGTCGTTCTATTCTGGGATGTCATTTTGAACCTCGACTCATTGCATATAGGGCATGTATCCAACGTTTCATGCTCTTTGTAGAATAACATGCAATTGTTTTTGCAAGCGTGGATTTTTTCATAACCCAATCCAAGACCATGCAACACCTTCTGTGCATGTTTATGGTCTTTCGGCAAACAATTGTCCGTCGGAAGCATTCTCTTGAAAACCCCCAAAAAGTAATCGAAACACAAGTTGGACATACGATACTTTATTTTTCCGTGCATTAGCTCCACAATGGCAGTGAGAACGGAAAAACTCTCGCACCCCGGGTATAACTCTTGGTTGGCATTTTTTAACAGTTTTTCATACTGTTCAAACTCCGCACTGTCTATTGGTGTAGGCACGTCATCTTCCCCTTCCTGATTGATGTTGGTCGATGCGAATGGAAAAGCATCCTGTATAATACCCATGACTTGATCATTAGGATCCACAATAGGTTCAACATTGTCCACTCTTGGGGCATTTGAAGACGAAGCATGGTCTACTTGTTCGCCGTGAAGGTTCCAAATGCTATATGTTTCAATCATTCCATTCCTTACTAAATGAAATCCAACATTTTCAATTGACTCAAACAACGTGTTGTTACACCTCCTACAAGGACAACGGATTCTAGTTGCACCCGGGTTGTGTCTACGTGAAAACTCAATAAAATCCTCGATTCCATCCAAGTATTCGTCTGCGCATCTATTCGGGTTCTGTATCCACCTTCTGCTCATAATTCCTGAAACCACAATCACGACACAACATCACAACAACTTCATACGAAGTTATAATGTCACCTTATGCCTCCGGTAAGGGCCCTATCCCATTCGGGAATGCATAGTCCTGTCACGTAACCTACGGCTACATGAGATTAGATTTCGACGTGGATTATTTTCGGCAGCATCTCGACACAGTTCTTGAAGTGGGCATAGGTATAAATACCTACGTACCACCCGAAGAACGTACCGAGATGACACCAAAATCTCCACAATCGAAACCTAATCCTGTAGCCGAAGATTATGTGACAACACTATGCATTACCAAACTGTCCAAATAATGGGACAATTCAAGAATTAATTGGACCGCAGTCATGCCTTACGCATCCATGCACGAAATCCAACTAATCTCGAACGGGAAACTACGTGTTACTAAACATAAAAATAAATGTACGAAGTTAATTTCAATTAACTTCGTACATCACAACACATTGTGCTACGTCACGCACAATTTCACAACATTATAAACATATAACTTCACAAAAAAAGTACAAACATAACAAACAAACTTTTACAATAACATACCTTCACAATCGTTCTCCACCAACCACTAATCACAAATATCCCTAATGAGAACAAAATTAATAGCATTAGTACGAATTTACATTAATACATTTAAACTCACGACAAAAAATACATACCTAATAAACATATAGAATTCACAGCAGAGCAGCAGCAGGGAGGGAGAGGGAGAGAGAGGCAGAATGCAATGCATTCTGCCTCTGCAATGGCAGATACAAATATGGAGAAGAAGGACTTTGCGCGACGAACAAGAAAAATTCGTCGCGCAAAACGCCGTCGCGAAAACCTACTTTTCCGTCGCACAAAACAACATTTCCGTCGCGCAATCACGTGTCGACAGCAACTTTTTTGCGCAACGAATAAATTTCTTCGTCGCACAAAAATTCCGTCGCGCGAATACAATCTGGCGTCGCGCAAAGTTCAAGATTCGTCGCGCCAATTGAAATATTTCGTCGCGCAGGGTTGCACCGCTATCACACTTTACGCAACGACTTACTTCCGTCGCGCAAAAACCCACGTCCATATTGGCGCCAAAATTAAGGTTCCCTCGTTTTCTTACGCGACGGTTGATGTTTTCGTCGCCCTAAGTTGTCTTTTGCGACGAAAACACTCGTCGCGCAAAATGTTTTTACCGCCATAAGAGGCGGCAAATTCCGGTCCATCTTTGCGCGACGAATAAGTTTAAGTGTCGCGCAATATGCTCATGCGCGACGCTCTTTGTCGTCGCGCAAGAGTTTGGCGCCATTTTCCGTAGAAGTTGCATCTTTGCGCGACGCAATTTTTTTACGTCGCGCATAGTCTCTATCCGCGACGAAATTATTTGTCGCGCTAGTTTTCTGTTCTTTGAGCGACGGAAGTTAATTTGCGTCGCAAAAGTGTTCTTTGCGCGACGAAATTTTATTCGTCGCGCAAACTTCCGTCGCGCAAATAGTAAATCGTAGTAGTGTTTATGTATAAATAATAACCGGTGCAAGGTTCCTTAACTGAATAAGAATGCCTTTCACGTATAAATGATAGTTGAGGTTTAGAATACCTCAACTCCTTATAAGTCCATGTAAAAAATTTTAAATTTTCGATATGGGAGAAATACTCTAAAACATATTTGATGTTTAGAGTCCAAAAATGTGTTCCCAAATTAAAGTAGTTCGGCCAATTGATGATTTCATCATCCCTTACAAGCCCCATGTATTCATACTTATCCTAAATGCAAGCATCGACATCAAATAATGTACTTAAGAGAGAACGCATACACGTTACCAAACAAGAGGACGAATCAGCTTTTAGCAATAATGAAACTGGGTGAATTCTGCGGCCACAATGTCTGGCCGAAAAAAGAGCGAATACAAATCCAAAATATACTGCCATTTATGAAAGTTCCTTTTAAGTGATGCAGATTATATGGGAACAACTTGATAGATTGGTCGGAAAAAAATAACTGTAATCAATCTCCTCATGGATCTTCTATAATTTGACACCACCAGGATCCCACGATGGGAAAACATTACTAATTTTGTTGCTATTCATCACTCATAATCCCAGTCCCGCTCTCACCTAAGGACTGCTCATAATACATATATTCTTGTAAAATAAGGAAAAATTGTGCGACTGGTCTATTTCAACTTTATTAAGAAGTGGTTTACAATGTGATCGAATAATGTGATTTCCTTAGCACGACCTTTTTAGTAAATCCAAGTATACGAATTTGTTCGCTAAATAATGTCCTAGTGTTTTATTAATTATTTAAATCTTAGCTCATTTTGAACATTATTTATTTCCAATAGATAGGATATTAACATGTGTTGGAACACATGTTTTCAGTAAATTTAACGAAATAAATATGGACGCTGTATCATCAAATCAAATGGAACTTATAATTGTGTAAGATTAGGACAGAACAAACGTCCATTTGATTTAAAGAAAGGGAGATTCACTATTATACCCAATATGGGGGCCCAAATTATAAAAATACCCTATATAAAATGGACTTTAGAAACACACCCAAAGCCCATTTACAATATAACAAAAAAGCTTTTAACTTCTTATAAATTACAAAACTGCCATCAATTTCTTAAAACAAGCCCAACCCCAAAATCTCATAAAAATACCCAAAGCACTCAATAGGGCATCAAAGTAATTTAATAATCAATATTAAATTCAATAAGGCTAGCTATCATTTTTTGGGTTTTTTTTGGGTTTGTTTATAGGAATTCAATTGTGTAGGGTTTATTTATAATATTAGTGCTAGAAATGGGTATATCACTAAATATCTCTTAAAGAAATTCATGGCGGAAGGGGCCATATTTTCTTTCCCACACTGATATAGACTTTGGTTATACCAGCACAAGAGTCCCCATATGGTTGTTCTCAAGAGCACAGTCCATACTAGTACAGTAAGGTGATCTATCCATGCATCGCTGAACGATACACATTAAAATCGAACCAATTTCCTGTCAAGCAACTGAACATATATGTTATATATTCTCTTTCATTAAAAAAGTTTTTTCCGTTTAGCGATTCCGTTAATCTTGAATATTAACCAAATATATTATTTTTATTTAAATATGTAATTTAATTAATAGTTTAATAATATAACATGCTAGATATATAACAAAAAGAGAATGAGCAGAAAGCTAGGGCACTTGTATTATATAAGCAAACTATGTACTCCATATACCATCCACATAAAATGGATGGATAAAAATGATAGGAAGTGGTACCTTTTTAAGGCTTTTAAGTATCAAAGAATTTGAGGGCTACCCTACAACTTAGTGAGGCTACGCCCCTCACTCATATCTGCATTAAGAATCTATAAGAAAACTCATAGTGAGAGGGGGTAAAAAAACTTGCATGAAATATGGATAGTACTGTTTTGTTATTCTCAGTCAATCACATACTGATATATAAAAAAGGCTTATTATCACAAAATGTCCCTAAAGTTTACGAAACTATCAGATTGCATCCTTAATGTTTTTTTTTGTCATTCGTGGTCCTCAAAGTTAGCATGTATGATCACAAATGGTCCCTGCCGTTAGGTTCCGTCAAAAACTCCGTTAGTTTGCTGACGTGACATATATGTATATCACAAAACATCCTTAAGGTTCACACACCTATCACAAATGGTCCTTACGAAATTTTTTTTAATTTAAAATTCATAAAATTTTTGTTTTCTTTTTAAAATTTATGAATTATAATTATTTTAAAATATATATTAAATTTTAAATACATGTGACACTATATTATTGTAGATGTGGGCTCCATATATATGCCACATCAACAAACTAATGAAGTTTTTTAAAAATAATTTAAAATTCATAAAATTTAAAAATGAAAAAAAAACTAAAGGTTTAGGGTTCATAAATGGTCCTCAAGATTAAAATCCTTCTATAAATTGTTTTTTCATTTATAAATAATTTTAAAAAGAAAACTAAAATTTTATGAATTTTAAATTTTTTTTAAAAAAATTCGTAAGGACCATTTGTGATAAGTGTGTAAACCTCAGGGATGTTTTGTGATATATATGTATGCCACGATAGCAAACTAACAGAGTTTTTAACAGACCCTAACGTCAGGGACCATTTGTGATTCCACATACTAACTTTGAGGACCATAAGTGACACAAAAAAACATTAAGGATGCAATCTGATAGTTTCGTAAACCTCAGGGATGTTTTGTGATAATAAGCCTATAAAAAAATGATCAAAAATAACAAAATAATATTATCCTATTTCATGCAAGTGTGAGTATCGTCTTGCGTTTAAGTGGAAAACAGTACGAGATGCATAATATGTTATGACTAACAAGAAAAGCGAAAACCATTAAGTTTTTATTTGATGTTAGTGGCAGTATACAGGTGAAGATAAATGGAGACGACACAAAACACTACCGCCAAGCCAATCAAACAAAAGAAGGGTCCCTCGATGAATGGTTTTGTCAACTTATTTAGTAAGAGCTGAGTGCACAGATCAGATTTAAATAATGTCAAAAAAAACTCCAACTTACACCAAGCATTGGTCCATGGTTGGAACTTGGAAAGTTGAAAAGTTCTGCAAATAATCGATGTGAAATCTGATGTGGGGAATTTTATATGATAAAAATATATTTATAACGAGTCTCATTCTTCTATAGGATCATAATTTTAGTGTGTGATATGCTGGAACCCCATTATGGATTTCCAGAGTGTACGCACTATAATAATTTAGATCACACATAAAAAGGTGATGAATTGAATTGAATGAATCTCTGTCTGTCCTGCCAAATAAGTCAAAGGCTCGATGGCATTGATATATTTGGACATAACTTATGCGGTATGAGCGCTTAAACAATTTCAACAACATTTAAGTTGAACGTGAAGTCTTTTTCAATTAAGTGAAGACAAATATCATTAGACTAAAAGCTAGTTAATCAGCAATCTCGTTTTCTATTCTAATTTTAATTTAGTTCTTATTTCTCTTTTTAATATTAAAAGAAATTTCCAGAACCCCATTTTCCGCTTAATCAAATAAAAAAGGTGTAAATTTTTCGTTCCCCGTCGGCCGAGATTGTAAGCTCAATAGCTTCATTTTTGTTTTGATATAGGTCCAAGGCCCAATTGGTTGTTCCAGTCCAACCCACTTTTTCCAAGTCACAAGATTGAGTCCTTTCAAGCGCCATAAAAAAATAGGAAACCCAATCCAACGTGATAGGCTTTGGAACCTTCATCAAGTCCTATAAGGGGTGCGGATGAAGTTTTTTATTTTTATTTTTTAAAATCCATTCAGTTACCGGATAAGAGGGTTGTCCCTTAACTTCGAAGCCCATTGTTCTTTTTAATGATTTATTTTTATCTTTTCCGTTAAGATTTTTTTCTTCATTTTATTCTCTATGGTCCTTAACCAGTGTATTCTCTTGGAGGGTTTCTTTCTAGCAATCAATATGGATTGATTCTTCATTTTATACATATAGTCATGCTATAAATCAAATAATTAACAACACGTAAACACTGAATATAAAAAAATTCATTAAATTATAATATCACGCATAATATAATGCTTACAAAATTTAATATCAAGATGAATCCAAGCTCTCAATCTCCTCCAATTGCATCTCTCTTTCTTTCTCTCTTCTTATTCTTATGCAAGATACTCCCATCCGCATGCATGTGGACTCCATTTTGGAATTCTCAAATAATTCTTACTTGAAAGGATTGAACATCTATTCCTATGTATAGTACGAATGAGAGTTGGGCTAAAGATGAGAGGTAAGGCTATCTTCAGTCATGGGCTATATTCCAAATATAGCCCTAAATTAATGCAAAATTCATCTCTAGTTATGGGTTAAATAAAATTTTGGCCAAATTTGGTCCTTTAGCCCTTCAACCGGGCCAAATGTAGTCCAGCTTTGGCCTAGGCCAAATTTATAGTGGGCCCCATCTATGTTCTTTTAAACAATCAATCATTAAAGCACTCCCCACTCCCCATTTTAAAAATAATAAAATATGAAGGACCATAAAATATAGCCCTGCATGGCTGGAGATGGAAAAATTTAGCCATACATTATTCTATAAAAAATTAATATTTTTGAGGCCTAAATTTTTAGCTTTGGACTACATTTAGCCCTATGTCGGCATAATATATAGCATGCGTTGTCAATTAGCATGTAATTATGAAGGAAATGCTGCCAGCTACAAGAAACGGTAGCATGATGTGTCTCATGCAATTAAAATGGTTATTAATAGCATTTATCTATACGTGCGAGATTTATTCCCCCTCTCTTATTATTACATGTAAAGTAAAAATTTGAGTCCCTTACTTTTTAATGTCAGGAGGACTTGTTGTGAGAGACTGGTTGCATATAACAATTTCAAGGAGGATAATTGTTTTCTATACTAAGTGACGGACTTTCATGGAGGATATTTGTTTCTATAAATGCATCGAGGCCTAGTGTACGGGCTGTTATATTTGATTCATTTCCAGTGGTTGTACACTTGTACTCGTGCATTTATAGAAAGAAATTACGCCAAAACCAAAAGTTTTATTTGCCGAAGAAGCCCGGGTCGGATTGTTGTGTTCATTTCTCCTGCGAACGTTGTGCTCTCTGTCAAGAACATTCTCAGCTCAAATCTAGAGGCTTCGACCCTTCGAGAGCTTCTAATCTAGCACAATCATCAAGTTATTATGAGCCTTAATTATCAATTTTATATCATTATCATCAACATCATTTGGTCCTAATTACAGTTAACGCTTTTATTTTGTTTTTGTATGTAAAATTTAGGTTGGATCATTGGGCCACCAACTTCTGCTCCACAGGTATCCATGCACAAGTGATCTTGAATATATATACTTTGGCAGACAAAGGTCCTGTTAGCAATTTTTTTGTTTGTTTGATTACTCAGTTAACAAAGGCCATGTTAACAATTATTAGCACAAACAATCATAAAGTGTCACCCCCCGAACTCGGGGTACGATTAATTGAACTATGAACTAGTGTGTCTTTTTTTAACAAAAAAATAATAGCAATAGTCTAAACTACAAGGGAATGGGGGTTTCACACACACACACACACACACGCACTAACCTCTGATATCTCTCCTTCTTGATAGGAACTTGATCGAGATTGATTGCAAAGTAATGATTCTGCACAATAGGGGTTTTGGCTGGTGCATACCCTAACATACCAATTTCTGTCAACATGTCTAGGACAAACTTCCTTAAAGATAGACAAATACTAGTAGGAGAGCGAGTTACTTCGACTCCCAGAAAATGCTTCAAAGCCCCCAAGTCCTTCATTTCAAACTCTGAGGCTAAGCACTTCTGTAATTTATCCATTTCAACAATATCGTCACCAATAACTACCATATCATTGGTATAGATTATCAGCAAAGTAATCTTACCATCCATACGTTAGATAAATAGGGTATGATATGAGTTACCTTGATGATATCCATACTTCTTCATTGCTTTAGTGAACCTTCTAAACCATGCTCGCGGAGACTGCTTCAATCCATAAAGGGCCTTTCGAAGCCTACACACCTTCCCACTGTTATTAGACAACCCATAGCTAGGTGGTATGTCATGTACATTGCTTCTTCTAGATCTCTATGCAGAAAGACATTCTTCACATCGAATTTTTGAGAGGCAAATCTAAATTAGCTGCTAAGGACAATAGAACTCTCACCATATTCATTTTTACCATCGGTGCAAACATATGTGATAATCAACTCCATACGTCTGCGTATACCTTTTGGCCACAAGTTTCGCTTTATATTTGTCTATTGTGCCATCAGCTTTGTGCTGAATTGTGTACACCCATCAACATCCAACATGTTTCTTTCCATCAAGTTACAGAACTATCTTCCATGTTCAATTCTTTTGTAAGGCCTCCAACTCCACACTCATTGCTTTCACCCATTTTGAGCTTGCAAAGCTTCTTCCAATCAATTAGGAATTTTAATTCCCTCCATCTGATCGACAAATGTTTTAGGTTGAGGTGACAATCTGTGTGTGGAGACATAATTAGCAACGACATATTTCACTTTGCCTTCTAGAGAGAATCTGTCGTGTGGTATTTCCTTTTTTGCTCGAACATGTAATTTCTTCACAATTTCAACAATATTTTGAGAAGCACTAGGATCTGAAAGACTTATCTTAGGGGTGTTTAGTGGAACATGAGAAGGTATGGTCGAGAAAGGAGGGTCGCTGTCCTCTAGTTCAGGATCAATGATGTTCAATTCTGCTAGACTGTTCCGCTTGGTTAGATTGTTCGACTCGACTAGATTGATTGGCAGCCTGCTTCCAGTACCTGCTTCTGAGCTAAGTGGCATGGGTTCCGGTGCACTATTTGTGCTTTTTTCCCCTGTATTTCTATCTCAAACCAATTATGTGCTTCTTTTATTGTATTCTCCCCCTGAAGGACATGATTGGACACATCTGACAGAAAAAACATCTTGTCCTCCACAAACATAACATCCATGATAACATAAAAGCGGCGACTAGAGGCGTGGTAAAACCGATAACCCTTTTGTTAAGGTGCAAAACCCACAAAGACACATCGGAGGGCACACAGATCCAACTTGGTCTTGTGAGATTTATTGACATGAACATACGCCACATAACCAAAAATGAGTGTGAGATTAAGATGGTAACAAAAAGGAACATAAGCTGCCAATGCCTGAAGTGGTGTTTTAAAACCCAAAACACATGAAGGCATACGATTAAGAAGGTTGATAACATACTGAATAGTTGTGGTCCAAAGGGTTTGGGGAACATGCCCTCAAGGAGAGCTCGGGTAGTCTAAAAAATACGACGATTTTTGCGTTCAGCTACACCATTATGTTCTACAGTTTGCGGACACGTAGTTTCATAGAGAATGCCTTTTCAATGAAGAAGTTTGCGAGTGCGTGGTTAACAAATTCCCCTCCATTATTTGAACGAACAACTTTCATCGAACAAGAATATTAAGTTTGAATCTTCTGGTAAAAATTCTTGAATAAAGAACCAACTTTACTTTTATACTTCATAACATGAAACTAAGTTAACCGAGTACAATTATCAATGAAGATTACAAACCACCGAACACCAAAGACAATAGTAATTGGAGATAGACCCCAAACATTTGAATGGATTAAATCAAAAGGAGATATACTTTTATTCAAACTAGGTGGATAAAAAGTTTGGTGACTTTTTGCAAGAATACAAAGTCTCGTACTGAAATAAGAATTTTTTACTCTACTAAATAAAGATGGAATCAAAGACCACAAATAACCAAAGGAAACATGACCCAACCGCCGATGCCATAACCAAATCTTCTTATGCTTCTCACTCACAACGCCTCGAACCTAATGCAATGTCATCCATATAGTAAAGCCCCCCTCTCTAAATACCACCCCAATGATCCTTCTGGTATGAACATCCTGAAGCAAACAAAAGGAATAGAACATGAGCACGAAAAAATCAAACTGTTCAGTAACTTGCCTAACAGATAATAATTTATGGGACAAAGCATGAACAAGCAAAGTTTTATGTAAACATAGAGTAGGAGTAAGAGTGATGGAACCAGCCCCAGTGACTGAGTTAGATTCGCGATTGGCAATAACCACACTTGTTTTGGTAGGAGCAGTCATAGAATGAAAAAAGGATTTATCATAGGTCATATGATCAGTAGCACCCGAATCGATAATCCAACCTGTATCTCGTTGGTCGGAAAGTACCAAAACTTTTCCTTAGTTACACTCGCAGTCAGCGAGATCTGGAATGGATAATTGAGAAAGAATAGTAAGAGAATCATCAACTGAAGGTAGAGCCGGCCATCGGGCCGACAGAAGACAGGCATGCAGAGGCAACAACAGCTACATGCTCTCGCCATTCTTTTTCCTCTTTTGCGCCATCTTTTGTTGCTTCTGGCTTTCTAGCAACCACTCTGAAAACCCATTCTTGTGAAAACACGACCTCTATATGACAATTCCCATTACAGTAAGTGCAATGCATGTTTTCTTTTTGCTCAGGGGTTGGTCGGGGAAAAGAAAAACTAGCAACAGGGGCTTTGGAAATCATGACAGCAGAGGATTTAGTCTTTCCATCCTTCTTGGGCATCGTCTCTTGGTCTTGGGCCTCTTTATGAACAAAAGCAAACGACTCCTCTAATTTTGGCAATGGACTCAACCTCAACAAATCTCCTCTAATTTTATCAAACTCATCATCAAGACCAGTAAGAAAATCATAAATACGGTCTTTTTGTATCTCGGTACATCGAATCTTCACATCATCAAGGCACTTCATGTTGATTGGACGACGATGGTCTAGTTCCAACCAAACGATCTTGAGCTCAGCAAAGTAAGATGCAATGTCGCGACCTCGTTGAGTAATACAGGTTTGTTTACACCGTAATTCATAAATCTGCGACTCATCAGTTGCGTCATAATACATATAGGGTATACTCTCCCAAACATCTTTAGCTGTTGGTAGATCTAAGAAAAAGTATACTTAATCAGGTTCCATGATTTTTATCAACCATCCTTTAACAATGGAGTCCTTAATACACCACGAATCAAAGCCACTTCCCTGTCAGATAACCTATTTTTTCCTGGCTTGACACATGAAGCAACATCATCTTCGATCAAGTACTATAGTTCTTTCCATTCAACTGTATAGTAAAGGAGGCAGCGAAAGTATCATTGAGAATTGTAACAATTGGTTGAAACATGGCTAGATTGTTGAGGGTTTTTGAAGGACTGAATTTTGCGGCTGCGGTGGGGTTGTCTAGGGTAACTTCGAAAGCCATGCAGGAGAGAGAACAAGTTTGGATGGATTGGTGTTGTAGGAATCTTTTGCCGCACTAGGTTTGTGATGACAAGGGCTTAGCCGTTGTTTTGCAGCAGCTAAGTTTTATGTTTTTTTTTAAGAGACCGGAATTAACCAGCTCTAATACCAACTCAAACTAAACACAGGATTGAATAATTGTAATTGATATTATATTTCTCCAAAAGAAAGATATATAAACAAGTACAAGTTGACTTTTCCTACAAGCAAAAGTAATTAGCTAATTATAAGAGATTCTAACTAGGTAATGATTCTAATTGAGTAATATGAATTACATCAAAAAATCAGGAATCACTAGATCCCTGAATTATGGCTCATGCCAACGTAAACCTCTAGATTCAGTTTTCAGATTGATGAGTGAGATCTTCTCTTTACTCCTTCGTTTATGTATGAATTCCAACCAATCAAGTCAATTTCAAGTGACATGTTAGCTTTGTCGTTTTATGACCACCTCAATTACTTGTTCAATGCAATAATTGCATATAAGTCAGTCGTCCCCAATAATTTCACCGAAGAAGACAATAGAGCTATACGAACGCAATGCAGGTTGTATTTAGAATTATAAAGAAAATGTGTTTTTCCATCTTCTAGCAGAGATGAAAATTCCTCCAGTGTGCAAAAGAAAAGTTTCTATTCCATGGTGATCCTTGTTTCTGGCCCCTGATCTGAATAATTCTTTAACTGAAAAGATTATATTCTATGGTGATCCTTCCATCTCTTTTTCACTTTGTCTTTCCCACATTTCTTTTCTTCTCTCTCTCTCTCTCTCTCTCTCTCTCTCTCTCTCTCTCTCTCTCTCTCTCTTAGAGGCCTTCCACCGGTTGCCCCCAGCCAAGGCAGGACTCGGGCCAGCTCACAAGCAAAACCAGCCCAAGCTCGAGCCCGAAGGCAGCTGACGCCAGTGCCTGGGTTAAAAATCTTTTTACTGTTGGCGCGTGCTAACGTGAAAAAAAAAATTGAATTTACATGTGCTAACGCTAGGTTGGCATCAGCCCTAACGTCCGCCAACAGTAACAATGACGAAGCTAGGATTTCATGTGTGTGTGTGTCTCTTACAAATTATAAAGAATCAAAAGTTCGAACTCACAATACATACGAAAAATAGTATATATATATATATATATACACACACACACATGTAAAGAATTATATTGCTTATTGGTTACAATCATAATTGTCCTCGACAAAGGGATAGACAAATACATTTTAAGAAAGAAAAATTGTAAGTAATAGACAAAGAATAGCGATTTAGCAAATATTTTTAAAGCCTTTTCCCCCATTAAACCCAATAGAAAGAAAAAAAAAATCAAAATTTCACAAACTAAAAAAAAAATTTAGGTCCCTTCATGCATTCATATTATATATGAAAAAATGTTTTATGTAAAAATATTGACTAAGTATGAAAAATGGTTTTTCAAAATAATCATTTTCTCAACATAATTTTTGGTGGCTTTTACTCCTTACACATCAAATAAGAAAACTTGATTTTATGGGATTTTAGTATAAAACATTTATTGACTTAATGAGCCATCATTTTTAGCCTAAATCGTATTTTGCATTAAAACTGATTTTTCATATTTTGATTCGGTGGGAATTTGATTTTCTAGTATTTTTATTTGAATTCAAATATGGGGTACTTCCTTATGTACATTGTAAACTTAAGTAAATTGAGCAATATAAAAAATAAATGACAGTAAAAGGACAAAGACATTTACTTAAATACTGAAAATTGAAATAAGATAATATGTACACCTGGAGTGCACCACCACCAACTAAGCAAAATGGCAATTTAAAGCACCTTATTGTGCCTTAATAGATCCGCCACAATATATATAGGTACATATCAAAACGTAAAGCATTTAAAATAATATACATATAAAAATACATAACAGTATATTACTTTTAAAATATATAAAAACTTGAGTGAGGACCCAAGACTACATTAATCCAAGTGTGGCTCTGCCTTTGATAGTAGCACACCACATATGGCGCATTCTGGTCGCTCTGATCGTCTTAAAGAACCACCATAGAATATGAACGTAAGGCTTCTAGCTATAAGCAGAGGACAATTGACAACTCACTAGGGGATAGTGCTTCTAGGTTGACTATAGTAAAGTGACGTGTCCAACAATAGTATGATGAAAGTTGTTTACTACAACTCTTAAACTTAGCATTTAGTTTTGCATGCAGGAGCTGATAAGAGAGATACAAACAAGAAAGTATTAATTATTACAAAAGGCAAATATATTTATATGCTACGGGCAAAGATAATTATTATTAAATATATATAATCAATTAAAACATATAACTAAATATATAGTAAAATATATATAATCAATTAAAACATATAACTAAATATATAGTAAAATATTTAATTTCCCAAAATATTAATATATTTTTAAAAATACAGGGTTTTACACTTGCATCATTATATTTAAGTTTTTGGAGATTATATCACCAAACAATTGTATACTTCCAATCCCTTGTGGATCGAGCTTTTGCTTTTGTACACCTCGACCATATAAATTAGTTAAATACTCATTTCTAGACATAGTTCTATAAAGAAAATCTATACCATTTAATATATATAAACACACCCAAAATAAACCCAAAAATTGACAGTTGTCAATTTCTTAAGCTCAATAGCTATGTTGGATTACTGTTTTGCCCTTTTACTTTGTCTATTAATCAACTCAATCTTCATCAACACACATCTCAAACTTTCTTCTTATTCTTCAACAATTGAGCTCTGCTTCTGACTTTTCTCCTAGTCTAATTCCCATTTAATCTTCATCGTCTCCACCACAGCCCTCGCCGGCTCCATCACCACAACCCGTCGCCGATTCACCTTTGCCTAAAACTCTATCTCCGATTTCCCTTCCTCCATCTCAATCGGACGCTCCAATGAACACACCATCCTTCTTCATATCCGACGCCACCGCAATCATCTCCGTCTCAATCTCCGTCAGCCGACGACACACCTCCAGTTCCTTCTCCAGCGTCGTCGAATCTGAGCGACGTCAACCACAACAACCTCAACGCAGACGGAGTAGAGACCTTTGTTCAAATCAACAGGTATTTTAGCTTTTCCTTATAGCAATTTTTGTTTTATTGTGCAAAGGGAATTGTTTTAGTTAATAGATTTGTTTGCAGTTCCAAAAACACCGATATGCCAAACTGGAGAAGTTTCGATGTGGGAAGAAGGGTTATGAGCTCAGGTTGCTTGATGATATATTTAAAGGGCAATTCCTCAGAGATTATGGAAAGCCTTAAAAAGTGGTTCAAACAAAAAGAATTTTCTGAATAAGATCAAGTACAAATAGAAACCATACCCCGTATGGAGTTTCCATAATAAATCTACCATCCTTAGAGGCACAAGGTATGGTGCCTTGCTGAAAGAAGGTGACCTGCATCAAGGAAGTGCGAAGTAAGCAAAATCATCCCAGAACTAAAGCCTTATTCACAAAGTTTAAGAAAAAATAATCTGAAAACTTCTTACCTGGTCAGCTTCATGACCAAAGTATTTATGACTTTCAAAAAATTTCCGTGTGGTTTGATCAGTAAATGAACTAAGAACTCCTTTGGAGGAATGAGTCCGGCAAAGAAGGCAGGGATCGTACTTGGATTGAGCGTTGGATAAAATTGGATACGCCGCTAGGAGAGAGATTCTCTGAAGAACTACTCAGTCTCTCGTGCACAAAAGCTCTTAGAGGTTACTGTGAAAATTTTAATATCTCATAATTTTTTGTTGTTGTTAATTTATGTGTTTGCTTAGCATATGATTGAATTGAGGTTTTGGCAATGGTGATATGGTGATTCAATTTGATTCTTCATTCTTTGGAGCGTCGACGATGCTAGAGTTGGTGGTAGTCAGAATTTTGGGATGGGTTCTTGGCGTAAAATACTTAATTAGTCAATATGAGTCATTGATGTATTGCTTTTTCTATTTTAGAATGATATAAGATTTGGAATTAGTGATTTAGTATTCATTATGTTTGTTTTTCTCATTGTTTTTGATTTGTTTGGCTCTATCTGTGTATGCTATCTAATGTTTGGTTACTGAGAAAATTGATAATTACTGTTCTTGGATTTAGATTCTCAGTGATCTAGGTTCTTTGTGATTTTAATGTGTAAAACACTATTTAGTGTTAACTTGGTTTTGATGTTTGGTACTGTTTGGATTCTTTATCGTACCTATTATGCAAATGAAATGACGTAGTATTTAACTTCCAGTAAGTGGTATGAACAGCTGTTATATTGTTCATACCCTGAAACTAAGATGATTTCTATTACATAGTATTAACAGTGCACTTCTATGACATAATATTAACAGTGTACTTCTATGACATAGTATATTAACAGATTTTCAGTACCAAAACATGCTCTATATTTTGCTCTATATGTAGCTATGCACTTGAAGTTTATGATATGCATAATGTAATTTTTACTAGGAAGATAGTGTTATGACATAGTATTAACAGTGTATTTTCTTTTTTCTTTTTCTTGTAGATCCATTTCCTTTTGCCTTTGCGATTGTTTCTGGTGAAACTGTGAACAATTGGAGGTGGTTTCTGCAAAGGAGATATATCGGATGTCTTGCTGGGCCTTTTTTTGGGTTTTTTGAGTTTTTTTTGTATGAAATGGTATTAACAATGTACTTCTATGACATGGTATTATTAATGTACTTCTATGACATGGTATTATCAATGTACTTCTATGATATGGTATTAACAAAGTACTTCGGGTTTGCTGGGCTTGTTTTGGGTTTTTTTTGAGTTTCTTGTGTTGGGCTTATTTTAAGTAAATCAATGGCAGTCATGTAATTTATAGGAACTTCAACACTCATTTCTTATGTAGTAAATGGATTTTGAGTGTGTTTCTAAAGTGCATTTCATGTGTGGTTATTTTTTTATTTTTTATTTATTTTATAATTTCAACCCCTATTTTAGGTATATTAGTGAAGCTCCCATAAATGTATTGCTTTATATTTAACAATTATTACCCTGAAATTTGAACTCGTAGAAGAAAAAGTAACAATGTGCTTGTCAGTGTCTGTTCTTAGAGGGTTCTTCCGCATAAATTTTGGGTATATTTCCTTTTAAAAAAATGAAACAATTTGACAACGTACTTTGCATGTTGTAGAACTTAAAGATATCACGACATTTCAAATTAGGAAAAAAATATATAAAAACCTTTCTATCATCAGATATAGGGCCTTCCAAATTTTGGAATCTCTTGGCCCCTATATAAATAAGAATAGAAAAAATATATATATATATATATATATTGAGGGTGAGAAAATACCGATATCAGGCCTTCCAAATATTGCTATCTTCTCTAATAGTGCCAAACTCTCATTCTTATTTAGTGGCTGGAGTTTGTGGAGGAAACAATGTCTATTTGGGGGCAAAGCGACAGAGAGAGACGGAGCCAAGAGAGTTGAGAGAGAACACAATTTCTGAAAAAGTGATATGGGCTTAATTAGTCGACAATAAAGATGTATTTATAGGTGGTAGTTTTAAAATTTTAAGAGAAGAGTGGTATTTTCAGAAAAAATTATAAAATAGATGGCATTTTGTGCTATTTCCCTTTAATGAATTTCACAGTGTTAACCACACTCCACAATCTGCTTAGCACACCCTAAATACAAGTGATGATCAAATTACTCAGCACACCCAAGTCAAGGTGTCATCTACTCAACACACCGTGCCTCATGACAAGGACCACCACGTGTCCAACCGTTCCAGCTGTAAGTGGTTAAGGACCACCTTTGTCCTATAGGGTTTCCTCTAGTCTAGGGTATATAAACCATTGTATTGATTCTTTGTCAAGCAAGGCAGAAGGCAACCGTTTATACATTAAACATTTCATTCTCCACAACAGTCTCTCTTTCTCTCTTACATCTCTTACATTACTGAACCAGCATCTTTTCAAAGGTGTTGGGGGGTGTATAAATAGAAAATCTTAGGAACCACCAGCACTTTCCATCTTTTTCTTTGGTTTGTTCTGCCTTGCATTTGAAAAGAAAATTAATTGTTTGCATTTTTTTTGGGTCGAATTCTGATATCAGAAAAGGAAACAGAGTACAACAAAGCCAAAAACTCAAAAAGCAAGACATGGACGTTGATTATGCTGATCGTCGGTTGGTCTTTGTAAATGTGAAGAGGATGTTACTACATGTAAGATATAAATTCTCTCTCCTGGCAAAATTTCCTTTTTCTATTATAGTTACCTGACAAGTTAATTTTTCATTCAAAAATACTAAGCAACATTTTTTAGCACTTCTTTTATAAATTTATACATCTACTCAACCAACCCAATGGGTGAAATTGATCTTGTGGTTGCATCACATGCTTTCTCCCATGCATCACGTTCGGCCGAATCGCAGAAATTGTCGAAAAAAGGACGAAATTGTAAGTGTCACAAGACCAAAAAGATTTCCCAAATCTATAAACATGGCGAATTTATTATTTATCCCCTTAAAGTGATTGTATATATACTGCTCTCACATTTAGTTCTTTAGTAATAATCATGAGATCACTTTGTGTGAGAGAACGGTTGCGATCCATAGACTGTTGTATATGGAAAAGTTAATTTCTCCTTACACCGTCTGTGCCTGACTTTAACTATCAAAGATGATTAGGTCAATGGTATGTTACTAATTGGTGGTTGGATTTTGTAATTTTAGCTTGCCTTTCCCATAGCATAGTGTACGGGTTGTTGTGCACGCTGCAGTGCCAGTGGGTCTACTCATGCACGTATAGACACAGATTGCGCCAAAAATTTGTTCTGCCAGACGAGCCTTGTGGTGATTGTTGTGTTCATTTCTTCTGTGAACCGTGTGCCCTCTGCCAAGAACATGATGAGCTCAAATCTAGAGGCTTCAACCCCTCCAAAGGTTTTAAACTAATCCTGCACCACACATATATGTCGTCATCGTATAGTTATGACCTTAAATTTATCATTATCGGCATCATTTACATCAATTTTTATTTTGTATTTGTTTTTATGATGTAGGTTGGATTGGGCCACCTACGCTGCTCCACAGATGCCTCCTTCGATGATAAAAATGATCGCCAATATACTTGGCAGACAATTAATGTAGTGTTTGTCTTCGCCATCTCTTTTTGTTTTTGTTTGATGGAATTTGCTTTGTGATGTATGAATATATATTGATGTTGATAAAGTGCGTGTATAAGCGAGGATGTTCCAGATCCAACGTTTTGTAATGAATGTGCCGTCTTTGTTTATATACGTAATTTTGTGTTCGGATACATTTCTCACATCAACTGGTTTAAGGAGTAAAAAAAAGTATTATTAGAACATTGTAATTTGTAATCGCATAAAAGCAAGAATTGGCATTCCTGTCAAGTTTTACACCGTCAAAATATGAATGTTGATCATGATCACCATCTCCCGCAGCAGTCCGAATGGCACGGTGGCCGGCCTTATGACGTGCAGAAGATGCTACAACCTGTAAGAAGTATTATCCCTCTGCTCAGCAGCTGAGCTCCGTGATGACACAAAGTGTGGCCCTACTTTTTCAATGTCAAGTCACAGCTGCAGCTACCATAACACAAATTCAGCACTTCTGCCGTACTTGAACCTTAGATAACTTGTTAACATGATCAACTACAAAGAAAATCTTATAGCTTATGGAATTGTTGTTCACATGACGAGGGAAAGATTTGACATTTCAAAGATCTTAGGTGTATGTTAACAAGCCTTCAAGAAGGACATCCAATGATCAAAAGTGATACCTTCAATATTGTTTCAAAATCCCAAGCAGTTGGCTTTTAAATTAAGCCTCTCACTCATAACTCACGCACCTATGAGCTCTCAAACTGAAGAAAGAAAACAGAGCAAAACAGGGGAGGCAAATATTGTGCCCTCTGTGCTTGTGCTTCACCAGCATGGCCTTCAACTGCCAGTGCCGCACAAATCTTTTACTAGTGAACGACATTAAACATTTGATACCTAGAACCCATTTCACTAAGACATGTGAATCAAACGACACAAAAATAAGAAGGAAGAAAAAAAAAGAGAGAAATTAAGAAATTACCTTTTCATTGCATTGGTGGGTCGTAGGGTTCTCCAATTACAACGGAAGGTACATGTTGAATTTTACAGAAATCCTCTCCATCTTCCTGAATCCTACTATGGAGTTCTCTAGGCATCCCGAAAATGGTTAATTCTTTGAGATTAGTAAGATATGTCAGCCCATCTGGAAGCGTCGTCAATCCACTACAAAACCCCATTCGCAATCGCCAGAGACTAGGCATGGCTCCTTCCTCTACCCTCCACTCTGTTATTTCGTCCATACGAAAAACAGAAAGAAATTGAAGGGAAGGAAAGCCTCCTTTGGAGAAAACCAGTATCTTTGTATTCTCCTCAAAAACTTCACTTATAAGGAGCAGAGTTGTTAGGTTTGGCAGATTCTCTAGTATTCCCATTTGGTCGTCCTTGAGACTACAGCTACACAATTCTAACTTGGTGAGGTTTGGATAGCTGTGGAGCTCTTTTGGTAGTTCTGCTGTTGGCCCATCCAGCTTCAGTTTGTATATATGACGACAACTTGATACTATTTGATTACCCTGCTCCTCATAACTTGTATTCCTTACAGAATAATAACCGTTGTATACAAGTAGAGATTGGATACGATTAAGCGTGCTGCCTACAAATTTCAAAATTTCCTCCAGATTTTCCAAGGGAAGTGACAATCTTATCTGCAGTTTTAGGAGATTGGTTAATCCAGCAACATCATTCAAATCACAATACTCACTTGAAAGAAAATCTAAGGTCTGTAAATGGCCAAGAGTAGATAGCTTCAGGTTACCGCTTGCTGTGTAACGCCTTGGTAAATATAAATGCCTTAATTGCTTCATTTTCCATATCACATTTGGGATGAACAATTCGACATATCGAACACGGAAATCAAGAGTTTGCAAGCATATCAAATTACCTAGGGATGATGGAAACCTTTTTATTTTGCTATCCCTCACACTTAGAAACCTCAAGTGGACCATATTTCCAATTTCACTTGGCAACTCTACTTCTACTTCATCAACATCTTCAACCTTCAAAACTCTAAGCACTTTGAAATCCGTCAGTGGAGATAGTAATACTTTTTCACTTCTTGGCCTCCATTCTCCTAAGACAAAGTATAATAGAGATCTGACGTGGCCATTTGTTTCATCTCTTGACGAAACCAACCTATCAGCATTCTCATCCAAGTAGATTGCAAGTCTTCGAATTTTCCCCACTGGTGTTGCCTTGGCTACCATAGAAGAAGTAACAGGATTAGTTGCCTTATTTTCCTGCAAAGAATAGCCAATCTGGAGAAAGCTTTCCTCTTCTGCCTTTAACAAACACAAGTCTCTTATAAGGTCATGGATCTGACACGTTTTAATTGTCCCAGTTGAACCGCTTCTTCCCACTTGAACCACACACCTTTCCACCAACTCAGTTAAGCAATTGTGAGCTATATTCTCCATTGTTTCTCCTAGACTTTGTCTTTGTTGTCTCAATGAGATAAGACCTTCTGCCATCCATAACTTAGTTAATGTGCTCACCGAAATCTCACGGTCTTCAGGATAATGGCCTAAATATAAAAAGCATGGTTTTAAGTGGTATGGTAGGTCATCATAGCTCAATGCCAACACCCATAATGCACCTTCATATTCTTGTTCATGACCTCTGCCTCTCCTTATGTATGCATATACATTCTCGTTTACCATCTCCCATTGTTTAATAGTGTTTTTTGTGGAAAGAACTCCGGCAAGCACAATGATGGCAAGTGGCAATCCTGCACAATGTCGAAGCAACTTCCTACCTAATTCTCTCATCTTAGAGTAAATTCCCGAATCTGAAAATAAGCAAAGGAAAAACAGCAACTTGTAGTGTGAGCAACCGTACTATGACATAAAATGTAGAAAGTTTATCACTAGTGTTCTTTGTAATATTATAGGTTCGGATTCTATAAAAAGCATAATGCATAATGGACAAATGACAAAAATTAAATTTTGACAAACACGAAAAATATGTTTGGGATATTTTTTCAAGGGAACATACAAATTACCATATAACGATTTGATTCGGTTCGGTTTTGATAAAAATCATGGATGAAATCAAACTAAATTGAATCAATTTAAGATGGTTTGGTTCGGCCGGTTTGGGCATAAGCCCAATTCTTTTTCCTTTTTGCATTTTTTCAACATTGTTAGCCCAATTACAAAAATAAAAAAAAATCATAATTGACTAGCCTAATTTTGCTTTCCATTTTCTAGCCTATCAAACCATCCTGAAACTCCCTTAAAAAAATATATATATATATAAAACCATCCTAAAACTCAACATATAATTAAACTTCAAAGTTCAATAACTAAAATAGTAAAATATTCAAATATAAATA
The DNA here is from genome assembly GCF_902201215.1 of Prunus dulcis. Taxonomy (NCBI): domain Eukaryota; kingdom Viridiplantae; phylum Streptophyta; class Magnoliopsida; order Rosales; family Rosaceae; genus Prunus; species Prunus dulcis. Next base: position 34,046 of record NW_023010038.1, read on the forward strand.
AATTCAAAGTTCCGCATCAAACTTCAAACTCCCATATCTGTTATTATCCAATGAGATGACTACACGTGCATAATAAAATATAAATAAATAAATATACAAGTAGATGGTTTGGTTTGGTATAGGCCGGATTGCAAAAGCTAAAGACCAAACCAAACTATTTACAGTCCGATTAGATTTTAAAACCATTTGACTTTTTCTTATTCAAAATCAAACCAAATCGATAATTACGATTTGAATCGGCCGATTTAGTTGGTTCAACCAAATTGATGCCCACCCCCATTTCTAAGTGCTCGACAATATTTGAAAACTGTAAACTCCCAACAATTCTTAGGAAAAAAAAAATATATAAAAACCTTTCTATCATCAGATATAGGGCCTTCCAATTTTTGGAATCTCTTGGCCCCTATATAAATAAGAATAGAAAAAAAAAAAAAATATATATATATATATATATTAAGGGTGAGAAAATACCGATATCAGGCCTTCCAAATATTGCTATCTTCTCTAATAGTGCCAAACTCTCATTCTCATTTAGTGGCTGGAGTTTGTGGAGGAAACAATTTCTATTTGGGGGCAAAGCGACTGCTTCATAGCGTGTTGTAAGTAATATTGTGCTCTCTGTTTGCTCATTTGGAAATGCAACATTCAAAAAATTCCATGTCTCGATACTCCAAATGTCATCAAGTATCACCAAACATCTCATTTCTTGCATGACACAAAAAAGCTTCTTTGCTATTTCATCATATGTCATTTCCTTAATATCTTGTCTTTGTTCCTTGGTAGCAGAAACGAGTTTAATGAAAATTCCTTCCCAAACATTTCTTATTTCACACCGTTGAGATACACACACCCAAGCAAAACTATCAAAATGCTGCCTAACATTTTTGTGATGATAAACCTGTCTTGCAAGGGTGGTCTTCCCTAAACCACCCATCCCCCAAACAGATACCACTCGATGACGATTTTCATCTTTTACTAAATGCATAACCAATTCTTCAACGTTGTACTCTAATCCAACAACATCACGTTCAATAACATGAGAATAAGTTCGCCTCAGTAGTCGTTGCCTCTCATGCAATTGCGAGAAAGATTCACCTCCAATCTCTGTTGGTACCCTTGCAATATTATAACTTTGCAAACTTAACCTCAAATTAGAAATTTTGGCAGTAATGTTCTCAATTTCTAACCCAATCTTTCGAACATCAACCCCTTCCCTGAAGATGCAGGCAAATCTTCTGAGAATATTCTTGATGCCCCTTTTCTTCTTGGAAGCCACTTTCAAGCCATAAGTTTCAATAACATCTTCCAAATCATAAGCAGCATCTCTAGTTTTGGCAACCCAAACTTGTACTGTTGCATCTTGTCCTTGTCTTGCATCTGCATCTTTGAGGAAGCCCTGCATCAATTGTAGCTCAGTTTGTGCAACCTCAACTTGATGGCTCACTCCAGACAAGAACTTGGCTTCCTGAGTGGCGAAGTCTCCGACCCTTTCGAGCACAAACGAAACAACTGCCTCAGCCATGCTGTGCTCTCCTTCTTAACCTCTAGATTCAATTTTCAGATTGATCATCAGTGAAGTCTTCTCTGTACTCTTTCGTCTATGTATGAATTCCAGCCAATCAATTCAATTTCAAGTTTCAACGAGCTTTGTCGTTTCCTATCCACCGCAAGTCTTGTACGTTTAACGACTAAGTCAGTCGTCTCCAATAATTTCCCCCAAGAATGCAACTTATCATCCAACAATTAATGCGAGCTTAACTTCTTCGTTAATTATTGGACCCAAAAAAAAAAAATCTTCTCTGTTAAATAATTCTTTCATCCTAACACAGCTGTGACATGGCCTGTCGCTTATTCTATGTAGAATGAATACTTAGATTTAACCTATCGCTTATTCTTATTATAAAAAAGAAAAAGAAAAAAAAGAAGAAGGTGTAAACGGGTACAAAATAGTAATAAGAACCCAGATATAAAACTAGTCTATGTTTAGAATATAAAAAATGTCTTTTTCCATCTTCAACAATATTCAAACGGAAATTTTTTAGTCTATATATTTATTGGTGTTCCCTCTTTCCCACCTGCCTGCTATTTATTGCTTCTAGTGTCCAAAAATTTCTTTGTTTGCATAGTTGAATAGTCAATTGTAGTAGCCCAACAACTATTCAGATACGTTGGGAGGAAAGAAACCCCAGGGAGGGGGGAAGGGGAGGGTCACAATCATTGTGGAAATCCTGCATTGGCATAGTCAACATCTTATTACCGTCATGGGTGAAACTACTCCCAGGGCTATCCTGGGCTGTAGCCCAACGAGATTTTGGGGAAAAAAAAACCAAACATATACATACAAGGAGCTTCAGTTGAGGGATCCCTCAAATAAACTTATTTAAGAGATACCCTTGTAAGGCCACTTCAAATTGTATTTTGCTAATCCAAACCATCTATTTTATAGATACTCATTCATCTCTACAAAAAAATCACTTGAATCCGATATCATTTGACCACTCAATTGAATTATTGAAATTTTAATACTTTCTTGAAGCAACGTGTTCATTGATTTTGTATGATACAATTGGATATTGAAATGGTTTCTGATTTGTCTAATGTTTTGCAAGGATGATCTATGAAAGTAGACTTAAAAAATAGATTATTTGGATCGTTGAAAAAAAATTCGTAAGGGACCTTAAAATGTGTCCCTCAAATAAAATTATTTGAAAGATCCCTCAATAGAAGGGGACTGATATATATAAGGGGATGCATGCTTCATCCGTCTTCTTCCCTTTGTTTCTTTTCTCTCTATGTAGGACAATTCTTCTTCCAATTATGTTTTGACCTACACTCAAAGCAACCGTCTTTCGCCTTGGATTTTGATCTTTCTCGATCAACCTCTCTCTCCAGACTTTGCTATAACACCTTCACCCTTGTGAGACACCTCCAGGATGTTGAACCATTATGTCATGCGTCAGGATGTCTTGCATGACCTCTTCATACTTCAAGGTTCCCTTCCTGAACATAAGTGTCATTCATCTTTTGCAAGTCAACAATACAACTATTAAAAGTGCTCACATGCTCCATCATGCTTGCGCCCTCCTCCATCTTTAGAGAGTGAAGCTCCTCCTTCATGAAGAGCTTGTTGGACAACAATTTTGCTGCAAACATTTCTTCGAGTTTCTTCCATGTCTGCTTCGCGGTGTATTCCATTGATTTACACAACACCTCATCAGTTAGATGTTATTCAATGAATCCTCAAGCAAGCTCGTCTAGGTCCTCCCAATTCACATCTGTTATGGTTGCCGACTTTTTTTCCTTGCCTACCAAGACCTTGCTGCTTAAGGACATGCTTTATCCTTCTTTGCCAAAGTGTGAAGTTCTCCTTGTCAGTGAACGACTTCAACTCCACCTTCGTACTCGACCCATATGGTGATTTCTTCTAGGACCTAAACCCTCCCTCCTTATCTATTACCATCGCCAACACACCGCCGCTCTTAAATGTATAAGAGCACTTGGGCATAAACTATACATGTCGCAACCACGACTCTGATACTATTTGTTGTGCTAAAACACTCTAAGATCTTGTCGTTGATGGACTACGCAACTATCACACGTTATCAAAACCTAGGCCTAAAGTGCCTATTTATATATCATAGGGCTTTAGTATACAAGGAATATGAAACTTAAAGGACCCCAAAACTAGGAAGAAATCTATCCTAATTCTCAAGGGATCCAAGCTGGATTCGCGCCTCCTGCTCAAGGGCTTGGGTCAGAGTGTGAATTCATTCTCTGCCGCTCGAGCACCAGTGCCTGACTGAAAAACCACCATTCTGCTGCTCGAGCTCCTGCAGATTCCACTCAAGCACCACCCAGTCAACTCTTCTACAGCTCTTTAACCGATTGTTTCCTCTTTTCCTTTTGCACCTTTAAGGTGAGCCAACATCAACAACTCAAATATTTTATTTCGTTGTATTTCCATATGAAATTCCTTTCCCGTTTAGCCTTAAGATTTTAGCAGCCATGTATTAAACTTAAAATGGGGCCTTCACAATACTCTTTCAATAAAATATGCGTAGTCTAGTCCATATGAAATTCCTTTCCCGTCTGGCCTTGAGATTTTAGCGGCCATGTATGAAATTTAGGGTTCATGATCAAGCCATGGAGACAGGTGAGTGTACAACAAGGAATCTTGACCTTCCGTAAATAGGGAGAAAGCTCTGACGATATGATTTGTGTGTATTCAGCTGAAGCAATAGTATGATTGAGAATGGTGATTCTAATCATAGTTCTACGAGTCATATAAGATTGAAGTTCACATTAGGGCTTGACTTTTTTTCCTGTGCCCTAATAATGTGACCAAAAGCATTGAGTTAAGAAGGACCGTATTACATTGTAATTTCAACTGAATAGGTTATTCATCTTATTTTATATTGGCTTAGGTAACCGTAACATGTTGCTAGACGTCTGTCACGGTTTGTGGAAGCCCTTAATTAGGACATGCCATAACTAGGTCCTCATAATAGGAAGAAATAAAAAGTGGTTTTAATTCACAATCGATTACGGAAGAGTCTGAATAGCCTATTGCCTCGCTGATTAGAACCTAATATATCACACACCCAAAAATATGAGATATGAAAATTAATTAGGAGATGATGAGAAAGGATTAATTACTTAATAGAGATTAATTAATTAATCAAGGCTCAAGAATTGTATTGGGCCTAAAATTAGTTTTAGAGGTTCAAGACCCATTGGGCTTGGACTCATTATGCTTATAAGATGAGTTGTATATGATAACTTAAAAGAAGAAACCAAGAGGCCCAATAAGCAAGGAAATTCGACCACCATGGATGAAAATGAGTTTGACCCATTTGGATGACTCACATGGGGATAGGTCATGGGCCACCCAATTTAGAATGTCTAGCCTATAAATACATATGGGTTGAGTCATCCTAGGGTTTTGGATGCTTACCGTGTTGCCTTGATTAAAGAGAGAAGTTAACCATGCTGCCTTGATTTTTCTAAATTATGAGTAATTATACGTGATTTGATTTTGTATCTTCTTCCATATATATAGGTCTTAACCCTATATTTATTTAAGACCTATAAGTTCTCATGAGTGAATATCCCTCTTGTGAAACAAAGTCATAAATTTTTTTTTTTCGTTGTTGTGAAAATATGAATGTTGAAGCTACCACCCCCAGCAGACCAATTGGCCGGCCGGTGTTTTTGGCTGTAGATAATCGTACATGTAAGATATGGGAGCAGATTTGCTGTCCCCATTTTTCATGTCCCTTCATGTCTCCTTTCTAATTTTTTGACAAATGCCCACCTACTACCCATGTGGATCGAGGTTTTGCTTTTGTACACCTCGACCAAACAAACACAACCATATATATATTTATTAGTTTTTATTTGACAATTATTACCATGAAATTTGAACTCATAGAAGCAGGGGCAGAGCTAGAATTATAAAGTTAGGGGGGCCAAAGTAGAAAATATAAGTATATAAAATACCTAAGTCTTCAATAATTACATGTTTAGAGCAAAATATTTCTATTTTAGTCATGTCTAATTTTTTTTAAAAGGAACTTTAACTTAAATTATAAGTAATTTATTACAAATTATATATGTTATATATAATATAATAGAGAAGAGATAAAAATTTGGGGGGGCCAGGGCCATTCTGGGTCTAGGAGTGGCTCCACCACTGCATAGAAGAAAAAATAAAAATGTCTATGGCACAACCCAATCCTAGGAACCAAATGGCAAAGCCATGAAAAGAATTAGTTGTAAATTATATGCGTCGAAGTTTATAGATGTGTGTCAATTCAAACTCTACCTCAATATGCGTGATTAATAATGTAATCCAACATCTTATTTAAATTCGTATATGGATAGCATCAAACTTATCCGTGTTGACCTATTCTTATTATAACTCAATTGCTCTAACATTTAATTTTTAGTCCAATTAACATATTCCCATTGTTGCTGTTGATGATTTGTTTTATCGTTGAGGAATTTTTTACTTTTCATTTTTGTTATCTATATGGACCTTGCCAAGTGTCTTTTGTTAGAGGATATCCTGGCTGTCAGTAATGGGTCAACTTAACATTAATTTTCTCGAAGATAAAACAAAACATGGCCTGCTCTACCATGAGAAGAAGCATATATAATTAATCAATGTCACAGGCGAACTGCCAAAGACGTTGTCTCTTCAAATGTCGTTGGATGTAGGGGTGAGGGCTTGTGGTGTATAAATAGAAAATCTTGGGAACCTAGTAACCACTAACACTTACCATTTTTTCTTGGATTTGTTCTGCATTGCATTTGAAAAGAAAATTAATTAGTTTGCATTGCGAAAGCATGAACGTTGAATATGGCCATCGCCCTCAGCAGTCTAAATGGTCGGGTCGTCTTTGTAACTGTGGAGAAGATGTTACTACATGTAAGATATAAATTCTCTCTCCGGGCAAAATTCAATTTGTCCATTATAGTTACCTGACAAGTTAGTTTTTCATTCCAAAATACCAACAGTAACATTTTTAGCACTTCTTTTATAAATTTGTACATATATACATCTACTCAACCAAGCAATTGGTGAAATTGATCTTGTGGTGTAGGTTGCATGTCATGCTTTCTCCCATGCATCACCTTCGGCCAAATCGCGGAAACTGTCGACGAAGGACGAAGTTGTAAGTATCAAGACCAAAAAGATTTCCCAAATCTATAAACATGGCGAATTTATTTTTTCCCTTAAAACTATTTTACATATGATCACTTAATGTGAGAGAATGATCCATGTACACAAGTGTTATTGTATATGAAATAGTTAATTTCTCCATGCGCCCACTGCACCTGACTTTAATTATTTAGATGATTAGGTCAATGTTGCGTTACTAATTGGCGGTTGGATTTTGTAATTTTAGCTTGCGTTACCCATAGCATAGTGTACGGGTTGTTGTTCACGATTCAGTGCCATTGGGTCTACTCATGCTTGTACAGAGAGAAATTGCGCCAAAAATTTGGTCTGCCAGAAGAGCCTTGTTGTGATTGTTGTGTTCATTTCTGCTGTGACCCGTGTGCCCTCTGCCAAGAACATGCTGAGCTCAAATCTAGAGGCTTTGACCCCTCCAAAGGTTCTAATAAACTAATCCTACACCACACACATATCTCGTCATCGTATAATTATGACTGAAATTTATCATTGTCAACATCATTTGGTGCTACATCAAATTTTATTTTGTATTTGTATTAATAATTTAGGTTGGATTGGGCCACCAACTGCTGCTCCACAGATGCCTCCTTCCATGTTCAAATGATCGCCAATACACTTGCCGGACAATGTCTTGTTTGTCTTCACCATCTCTTTCAAATATATATATATATATATATATATTTATGGAATTTGCTTGTGTTCCTTGAATAGATGTTGGCAAAGTGTGTACAAGCAAGGATGTTCCAGATTCAACGTATATGAGGAACAATATTGTACTGTATGTGCTGTTTTCCCAGCTTATTTTGACATCTCTTTCTGCTGTCAAGTTTGCAACACTTTGCAGAAGGTTGTAGATGTCACATGATACTAAAACTTGTAAGAACTATCCATTATATATGCAGCCAAAGAGATGTCAAAACGTGAACATTTTTTATGCTGAACATTTTGATGCTCTTTTTCTCGAACTATCAATCCCAAATTTGCGTATTTTGAAGCTCACAAAGCAGAGGCATCAGCTCAGGAGCTCAGGTCCATGATGACAACTACATATCTAACAGCATTATCATGCTGCTGCTCTAGAATGTAATAATCCCTCCAAAATAGAATTTGCTTCAGTTTAATTTTTCGCTTTCAAAACTGATGCTTCCATTAACACAAAGAAACAAGTCTACATCACAGGATAAACAACACTACCAATCAAACAATCACAGCAAAATCCATTCCAAAGTATTTCAATTCCCACAAACCATTAAATTTTCAATTCCCAAATCCTGGGAGTAGTAACAATCTGACAAGCTCAGCTGATTCCAGCTCAAATGTCTTAAAGAGTCAAACCTGAGCAAAAGACTTCATCAACCAGTTAGCTAGCCTTCACAGCGTCGCACAAGTGTGGCACTACTTTTTCAATGTCGAGTCCCAACTGCAGCTACAAACATGACACTTAAACATTTGACACCCAGAACCCATTTCACTTAGAAATGCGGAAGCAAAGAAGACAAATATAAGAAAGAAGAAGAAAAGAAGAAAAGAAAAAAAGAAATTAAGAAACTTACCCTTTCATTGCATCAGTGGGCGGTACGGTTCTCCAATTACAAGGGAAGGCACACGTTGAATTTTACAGAAATCCTCCCCTCATTTCTGAATTTATAGAGTTNGCTGGGCATGCTGAAAATGGTTAATTCCCTGAGATTAGTAAGATATNTCAGCCCATCTGGAAGTGTCGTCATTCCACTGCTCATATCACATGAGTTCAAACAATTTTGGTTTGACATGTATGAGGTGAACTGTGGCAGCAAAGTTATGATAGGGGACGGCTCGGTCTATAGCGTCGAAGGAACGGGTACAATTAAGGTGAAGATGCATGACAACGTGGTTAGGACATTAGGTATGGTTAGGTACATACTAAATTTGAAGAAGAATCTCATCTTCCTTAGCACTTTTGATAAGAATTACTATTCCTACAAGGCCACGAGAGGGAAACTCATAATCTCAGAGGGTTGACTTGTGATAATGAATGGAAAGATTCAACCTAACTGCCTGTATCGAATATGTAATACAACAATGATTGGTGGAGCAGCTATATCTACAAAGAATGACTTAGATGATGATACTCAGCTTTGGCATTTGAGGCTAGGGCATATGAGTGAGCGAGCAATGCAAGAGTTGCACAAACAGAAGCTTCTAAAGGGAGTACACAGTTGTAAACTTGATACTGCAAATATTGTACCATGGGGAAGCAGTCAAAGGTGACATTTAAGCTATAATACAAGGAGAATAGAAGATGGGAGTGCTTGATTATATTCACTCGGATGTGTGGGGGATAGCAACGGTCAAATCATTGGGTGGAGCTCTCTACTACGTCACATTTTTGGATGATTTTTCTGGGAAGGTTTGGGTCTATTTCATGAAGGAGAGATCTGAGGTCTTCACCGAACTCAAGGAGTGGAAGGCGGAAGTACAAAACCTTACGAGAAGGAAGATCAAGATCCTAAGAATGAAGATAAGGAGGAGAATATAAAGATATCAAATTTCTGAAGTTTTGCAAGAGCGAGGGTGTTAAAGAGGCATTTTACCATGAAGAAGACGTCTCAACAAAATGGAGTCGCAGAGTGGATGAATAGAACTCTCATGGAGCCTGAGGTGCATGAGGATTCATGATAACTTGCCCGAGGCATTTTGGGCTGAGGCGNTTATCCACGCTTCCTATTTGGTTAACCGGTCGCTATCGAAGTATATCGATTTCCAGTGTGCGAAAGAGGTATGGTATAATAAATCTATTGAGTATACTAATCTTAAAGTTTTTGGATGCAGTGCCTATGCTCTCATACCTGGTGATGAGAGAACCAAGTTGAAACTAAAGTCTCTTGAGTGCATATTCCTCGGGTTTGAGAGCGGTGTGAAAGGTTTCAAGTTATGGGATCTAGTGAACTGGAAGAAAATACTCAATATTGATGTTGTGTTTGATGAAAAGACCATGTCTATGATAAAAGTCAAGAAACCGGAGGCGAATGAGGATGTTGTTTGGAACAAAGTCAACCGTTACAATTTCACCAAGTATGGGGGTGTTCGGGGATACTCTAAGTATGCAGCCAATTGAAAACATTCATGAGGTGGTGGAGTCTAATACTGAGGTGAAAGAATTTGGGAAACAACAACAAACTCAAGATAAAGAAGAAGAAGAGGCTCAAGATCAGGTGGAGCCACACCATCTATAGCTAGGTCCAGGCCTAGTAGAATCATAAAACCTCCTCAATAGTTTGGATGGGAAATGGATGCAGTTCACTATGCTCTAAACATGAGTGAAGGGGATCCAACCACGTTCCAAGAAGTAGTTTAGAGTTTAGAGTGGGAAAGTTGGATAAGTGCTATGATGGATGAGATGGAATCTCTACACCGGAACTCTGTTTTGGGAGTTGATTCCTAAACCCAAAGATGGGAAGGTGATCGGCTGCAAGTGGGTGTTTAGGAAGAAGTAAGGAATACATGAGAAAGAGCCAACTAGATTCAAAGTTCATCTAGTGGTGAATGAGTACTTACAAAAGGAATAAGTTGATTATGATGAGATCTTCTCCTCGGTAGTGAAGCATACTTCTATATGGCTATTGCTCTCCATAATGACATAATAGGACATAGAGGTTGAGCAAATGGATGTGAAGATGGCGTTCCTCCGTGGATATTTAGAGGAAGACATCTACATGAGTCAATCTCAAGGGTTCATTGAAGCAAGTAAAGGAAATCTAGTGTGTAGGTTGAACTCTTTGTACAGACTCCAACAATCTCCAAGACAGTGGTACAAGCACTTTGACACCTATATGTTGCANATTTGGTATAGAAGATGCGATTGTTGTGTGTACTCTTATGTGTTCAAGGATGGGAAGATCATCCTGTTGTTACTCTATGTGGATGATATGCTAATTGCGTGTCAAGATATGTCAAAGGTCCGACAGTTGAAGAGTTTACTTGGGAAAGAGCTTGACATGAANGATCTTGGTCCAGCAGCAAAAGATCCTAGGAATGGAGATAAGGAGAGACCGAAATTTGGTCAAGTTGTGGCTGTAATAAGGCAAGTACAAATCTAAGGTACTTGAAAGATTCAACATGTTGGATTGCAAGCCCTTGTCTACTCCTTTGGCCAATCACTTTAGACTAAGTGCCCAATAAAATCCTTCTAATGACAAGGAGAAGGATGAGATGAGTAAGGTACATTATGCAAGTGCGGTAGGGTGTCTCATGTACGCAATAGGTTGCATACAACCCAACTTAGCTCAAGTTGTGAGTGTGGTCTCAAGATACATGAAAAATCTAGGCAAACAAAATTGGAATGCAGTGAAGTGGATTTTCTTGTATTTGAAGGACACTAAGAAGTTTAGGATGTTGTTTGAAAGACAACAAATAAAGGCATGTGTGTCGGGTTATGTGGATTCAGATTATATGAGGGACTTAGACAAGAGGAGATCTACTATGAGGTTTGTTTTTACTTGTGTTGGAGGACCGATTAGTTAGAGAGCGGTACTCAATTAGTTTGTACCTTGTCTACTACCGAAGCAGAGTATATGTAGCTAACGGAAGCTTCTAAGGAAGCAATATGCTTGCGAAGATTGGCGAAAGAGTTCGGGATAGCTCAAGACTTGGTGGTGATTCAAAGTAATAGTCAAAGTGTTATATGCTTAGTCAAGAACCAAGTGTTTCACTGAAGGTCTAAGCATATTGATGTACAGTCACTGGATAAGGGATTATGTGAATGATGGGTAGATTGCAATAGAGAATGTTCAAACATGTGAGAACGCTTCAGATTGCTTAACCAATAAGCCAATTACAACTAAGAAGTTCAGGCATTGTTTGAGCTTGCTCAATCTTGTTGCATGCTAAAGATTGAGGTAGAGCTCTTGGGAGCTACTAGAACGATTTCCAAGAGGTTTGAAGAGGTTTTAGGGGTCAATGATTTTCACGAGGTGTTTAAGGCTCGCCAAGGTGGAGATTGTTGGAGTTGGCTAGCTTAAGGGTGCAGAAATAGGAAGGCTGGAGCAGAAAAAACTCGTCGTTAGTTCCGAAAATGACTCTTTCGTCAGTTCCGGAAATGACCGGTTGCCCAAACCCGAGAGTAATGAATTAGTCTCTATGCAAAGCGACCGGTCACTTTGCTAAAAAACGACTGGTTACCACATCCTCGTGGTCTTAGCGTGTTTTGGAGTTTTACCTGGGTTTTGTGTATTTTGCTAGCCTATTTGGGTTAAACTATAAACAGGCACTTTAGCACTAGGTTTTCATAATGTGAGAAAGCTAAGGCATCAAATTGGTAACCAAAGGGTTTTTGTTTCTTTTCATATTAGTGAATTTCTCAGGGATCACTAAGGTTTTAGAGTGTTTTCGCACAACAGGCCCATCCAACTTCAGTTTATATATACGACGACAACTTGATACTATTTGATTAGCCTGCTCCTCATAACTTATGCTCTTTACAAACACCTATCCACCAAACACCTATCCACCAACTCAATTAAGCACTTATCTGCTATATCCTCCTCATTCATTGATTAGAGGATCGCTTTAGTAGGTTTAAGGCAATAAATCTTACATTTTATATCATTATCATCAACATCATTCAGTCCTAATTACAGTTGACGCTTATATTTTGTTTTTGTATGTAAAATTTAGGTTGGATTGGCCACCAACTTCTGCTCCACAGGTGCCTCCATCCATGCACAACTGATCTTGATAATACTTTGGCAGACAAAGACCTGTTAACAATTTTTTTGTTTGTTTAATTACTCAGTTTTCGGAATAAATGGTTAATTTGTATTCTTCATGTTTGAAATTAACAATGTTGACAAGTGTGTGCTTAAGAGAGTGTTTTCCTGTCACAACAAATTAAGATCCTTCCCATTGCCCCTTTTTCCATAATTTCTTTATTAATTCCAAAAATTCCAACCATCACCGATAACATATGAACATGTTAATATTAATAAAACAATATAATGATAATTAACAACATGTAAACACCCAATATCAAGAACGTTAATCAATTTATAATATCAAGTATAATATAGTTCTCACGAAATTTAATTAAATCAATTTTTATAAAGGCTCCCCCAGAAACCCCCAACCTCGATTCCAAAGCATAACTCCAAATTAGTAAAACACAAGCAAAGGTCTCTAACTCCTCCAATATCATATTTCCTTGCATCTGTCTTTCACTTTGTCTTTCCCACATTTCTTTTCTTCTCTCTCTTTCTCTCTCTTAGAGCCCTTCCACCGGTTGCCCCCAGCCAGGGTAGGACAGGGCCCAAGCCCAAGCGAGAGCTTCCAGCGTGCCAAACTTGCCCAGGCAAGTTGCAGGTCCCACAAAACCAGGCCAGCCCGCAGGCAAAACTAGCTCGAGCTAGAGGCCAAAGGTAACACCAGCCTGACGTCAGCGCTTGGATTTATAAAAAATTTACCGTTGGCGTGTGCCAACGTTATTTTTTTATTTTTATTTTTTGAATTTATGTGCATTGAAGCCAGGTTGGCGTCAGTCCTGATGTCAGCCAACGATAACACGCCATGTGGCACGTTATGGTCATTCCAATCGTCTTAAAGAACTATTAAAGAATATGAACGTAAGGCTACCAGCTATAAGCAGGAGATGACAATTGACAACACACTAGGTGATAGTGCTTCTAGGTTGACTATAGTAAGAGCAACTCCACCCATTTGCCCTTAGCCATGGCAAGGGGGGAGCTAGGGCAACTACTATTCACGTGAATAGTAGTTGCCCTTGCAAATAGTATTTTGTGTTTCCACCCATTGCCATGGCTAAGGGCAATTACTTTTCATTTTTTTGTTTTTTCCCCCCTATTTTTTAATGAAAATAATTAATTTGTATAATATTTTTAGATAAGATTTCCGAGTTCCTACGTGTCAAGACTATTCATAATCGGATAAAATTTCCGGATAAGATTTTTGGATTCAAATTTCGGATGAATTTCAAAATTCAAATTTCAGATAAATTTTTGGGTTCAAATTTCA